>NW_021963296.1:0-124640 GCF_901765095.1 Microcaecilia unicolor | reverse complement strand
AAAACCCCTGAATAGACTAGAGTAACAGACTTTTTATAAAAAACGACTATCTTCTGTCATTGCATGAGCCAATCATGCACTGGTAGGAAGGGAGATTTTTTTTTGCTTTTCAGCAACAAACAGCTGCATATTAACCCCCACTGTGTGTGCACTCTTTTGTCCGACAACGCACACTTTTTAATTGGTGGTAAGTTGCATGTCATTAGTTTACTGCAGGGTACCTGCACTCCCAAGGGGTGCAGGAAGAGGTCAAACAGGGTCTGGAGCAGGGTCTTGAAATCTGAGGCCATTTATTTAAACTTTATATTCAGAGTGAAGGCAGTAATTAGCACACTGATTGGCAGTGTAACTGTGCACTACTGCAATTTTAGCGACGTAGCAATTAGCACTCTTAGCGGTTAACTGTTTAGTGACATACGTAGCTGTCCGTAGTCACATAGTGTAAAAAGAGGAGAACAGTGGGGAAGATAGGCTCTTTCCAATCAATGGGGGAGACGTATAGTTAAATATAGCGTAATGTTATTATAACACTAGTAAAAAAGCCCAGTTTCTGATGCAAATGAAACAGGGGCTAGCAAGGTTTTCTTCTGTGTGCATGTGGGAGTGTGTGTGTCCCTGCCCTCTCTCCCCCCCCCCACCCCCCGAGTCCTTCACTGCTTTGCTGTGTTTTCCTTCACTGACGTTTGTGTTACAGAGAGGGCGGGGCAGACACTCATGGGGAAACCGGATATCTCTCCCCCTTCACACTTCCGGCTGGAGGCTTCATAGAACGTTTGTGTTGCCTTTTATATAGAGGGAAGTTGACTCAACACAGCCGTGTTCGGCACCGTAGCACCTTCTTCAGGAGTCTTCCAAAAGTATATCAATGAAGGGTTAATACTCCAAAACAAACCATCATGAAGGAAAATGCAATCCCTTATGATTCAAGCAGGAAGACTTTCAGACAGTCCTAGTTTTTTAACTTGCATCCCACAGCAGTGTGTCACTAGTGGACATGTGGTTTAGGGAGTGTAAAGTTTCATTGATCAGTTAAAGTTGTGCAGGAGCCAAAAAAGGTTAAGAACCCTTAGTTTACTGAAATGAGGAGCATAAATTGTGTATTCAGCTTGCATTAGAAGCTGTGCACTAAGTGTACAGCTCTATTGCAAGCTTTCTGCATTGGCCTCAGAGATCTTACAGATCAGATGCATTGTCACCCTAAACTTCCATTAAAATCATTACTACTGCTACTACTACCAGTAGTGTACTAAGGACGGGGCAGTGGGGGTGGTCCGCCCTAGGTGCAGGCAGCAAGGGGGAGCATGGAGCAGTCGTGCGGCTGTTGACCTCTGCCCATCCCCTGCCCCCTGTAATGTTACTTCCTGTTTTGAAGCAGGGGACAGGCAGAGTCGATAGCCACGTGACTGCTCCGTACACCGCCTAGGAGGTAGGGTGGTGGGAGTGATGCACTTCGGGGGGATGATACGCCTCAGGGAGAATGTAGTAAAAGCACTTAGGTTTGCAAGGTTTAAAAAAAAGGTTTGGATGGCTTCCTAAAGGAAAAGTCCATAGACCATTATTAAAATGGACTTGGGGAGAATCCATTGCTTATTTCTAGAATAAGCAGCATAAAAAGGTATTGTACTGTTTTGGGATCTTGCCAGGTACTTGTGACCTAGATTGGCCACTGTTGGAAACAGGATGCTGGGCTTGATGGACCTTCAGTCTGTCCCAGTACGGCAACACTTATGTACTTATGTAGGTACGCCACTGACTACTACTAATCTTTCTCATTTTTAGGGCCTCTTTTCCAAAGCCACGCTAGCGATTCCCAGTGCGGCAAATGAGAGGAAGCCCATTCAGTTTCTATGGGCTTCCTCTTGATTTGCTGCGTTGGAATCGCTAGCGTGGCTTTGGAAAAGAAGTCCTTATAGCACTACTAGACATATATAGTGCCGTGCACAAAACACATAAGAGAAAGTCACTGCTCGACAGAGCTTACAATCTATTCAAGACAAACAGGACAAAATAAGGGATTAGCGAGTTGTTTGTTGTAGGAATGATTAAAAAAGATACAAGTACAGAACAAGTGCATAGGAGTTAGGTGTTAAAAGCAGTCTCAGAAAAGTGGGCTTTTAGCCTGGATATGGCCAGAGATGGAGCTCGATGTACCGACTTGGGAAGTCCATTCCAGGTGAACAACGCAGCAAGATATTCTGGTCGCCGCATCTCAAGAAAGATATAGTAGAATTGGGAAAGGTGCAGCGAAGGGCGACAAAAATGATAGCGGTGATGGGACGACTTCCCTATAAAGAAAGACTAAGGAGGCTAGGGCTTTTCAGCTTGGAGAAGAGACGGCTGAGGGGAGACGATAGAGGTATATAAAATAATGAGTGGAGTGGAACAAATGGATGGGAAGTGTCTGTTCACACTTTCCAAAAATACTAGGACTAGGGGGCATGCGATGAAACTACAGTGTAGTAAATTTAAAACAAATAGGAGAAATTTTTTCTTCACCCAACGCGTAATTAAACTCTGGAATTCATTGCCGGAGAATGTAGTGAAGGCGGTTAGCTTAGCAGAGTTTAAAAAGGGGTTGGACGGTTTCCTAAAGGACAAGTCCATAGACCACTACTAAATGGACTTGGGAAAAATCCACAATTTTGGGAATAACATGTATAAAATGTTTGTAACGTTTGGGTGGCTTGCCAGGTGCCCTTGACCTGGATTGGCCACTGTCGGGGACAGGATGCTGGGCTCGATGGGTCTTTGGTCTTTCCCAGTATGTCATTACTTATGCACTAAATCACAGACCAAACAGTAAATTTGGACGTGTTTTTATAAACTGAAAATGGTGCATCAACTGAATAACTTTCTCCTGATGATCTTAGATCTGTTATGGAAAGACTAGGCTATTTTCATTCTGTCTACGACTTCCAAATTCATTACTTCACATACTATAGATAATTAAAAATGCAGCTGTCTGCATGATCACTGGTTGCAGTTATTTAAAGAACGCTCTTAGATATAAACCCTCTCACCTGCTGAGATCTTCTGGGAAATCAATATTTCAGGTTTCTTTGCTCAAGCACCAGATTTGATGAGGACGTAAAATAGATTGGCTCTGATAGTCAGAGGCTGTGGCCACCGAACACAGTTTTGTGTTGCATGTTTTGCTGTACTTACTGCTTTTAACATTTGTTTTTTAAATTGCTCTATTTTTTTTTTATGAAGGCCAGTGTCACTGTGGGGTCCTTTTACAAAGGAGCACTGAAAAATGGCCTGCGTTAGCATGGGCACGTGTTATGGACGTGCGCAGATCCGTTTTTCAGCGCACCTGTAAAAATGCCCTTTTTTTTTTAAATTTAAGACCGAAAATGGACATGCAGCAAAAAGAAAAATGATGTGCGTCTATTTTGGGTCTGAGAGCTTTCCGCCAGCCGTTGACTTAGCGGTAAGGTCTCATGCATTAACCGGGCGGTAATCACCTAGGTGCGTCAGATGCCTTTTATCACCCGGTGGCGCCACACACCAGAAAATAAAAATTATTTGCTGACGAGTGTAGGGGACAAACGCCAAAAATGAAATTACTGCCCAGCACACGCAGTAGCTGGGCGGTAACTCAGAATCGGCCCGCGTTGGGCACACAGAGGCCCTAACGTGGTTTAGTAAAAGTACCCCTGTGTTACTTAATCTGTATATTCTGCGACATGAAACAAGTGCCGCTGAGTAGACATTTTCCTCCAGATTCTATATATTATTCATACAAGGGTTACAATTGGCTATAATTAGTCATACCCTATCATGAACATATTAAACCAACTAATTATATATACTTTAAACAAATCACACGCTCTTCTTTTTTTCTTCAGTATTTATTAAATATCATATCCTTATTCAAACCCATCAGATCTCACGTGTCGCTTCATTTGAATATTGAACCAAATGTCATCTAAACTAAATTATATATGTTCCAGAATATAATTAGTCCCAGATAGTCTACAATAAGTGTCATACCACAGGCAGTGCACTTAGTCCTTCTTGTTTATATCCCAGGTATATAGTTCACTAATCAGTCGGCAGAAATTCAAACAATGAAAAATCAACGTTCAGAGATGAGAAAATCGTTATATAACGAGAAATGAAGAAGCAGATATTCCACTGTAATCTCGATCTTAAACACCATCAGATGTGAAATCTTCACAGCTCTCAACTTGAAATGGAGATCATTCGGGGTTTGAGTAGCTCCTTTCATCCATCAGCATCCAATCATCCGTTGATGAAAGGAGCTACTCAAACCCCGAATGATCTCCATTTCAAGTTGAGAGCTGTGAAGATTTCACATCTGATGGTGTTTAAGATCGAGATTACAGTGGAATATCTGCTTCTTCATTTCTCGTTATATAACGATTTTCTCATCTCTGAACGTTGATTTTTCATCGTTTGAATTTCTACTTCTACTACTCAACATTTCTAAAGCGCTAACAGACTTACGCAGCACTGTACAGTCAAACATGAAGAGAGACAGTCCCTGCTCAAAAGAGCTTACAATCTAAAGGACATAACAACAGAGACAATCAAATTAGGACAGCATAGCACATCTGATTACACAATAGTTCATAGGGACAGATTAACAGATCTAAAGAGCTAAAGACAATTAAGGTATGCAAATGCATAATACAGACAGATTGGTAGTGGTATTGAATAGAGGAGTAATGGTTAGGTTAAGTGCCAAAAGCAGAGCCGAAAAGATGGGCTTTGAGCAAGGATTTGAAGATGGGTAGGGATGGGGCCAGACGCAACAGTTCAGGAAGTCTAGGTGAAGCGAGGCAGAAAGGGTGGAGTCTAGAGTTAGCGGAGGTGGAGAAGGGAGCAGAAAGGAGGGATCCGTCCAGTGAGCGGAGGTTCCGGGTAGGAATGTAGGGGGAGATGAGGGTGGAGAGGTAAGGAGGGGCAGCAGAGTGAGGGCATTTGTAGGTCAGTAGGAGAAGCTTGAATTGTATGCGATAACGGATCGGAAGCCAGTGAAGTGACATCAGGAGAGGGCTGATGTGAACATATCGGCTCTGGTGGAAAATAAGACGTGCCGCGGAATTCTGAACAGATTGAAGGGGGGTAGATGGCTAAGTGAGGAGCAGGTTGCAGTAATCTAGGCGAGAGGTAATAAGAGTGTGGATGACTGATTAGTGAACTATATACCTGGGATATAAACAAGAAGGACTAAGTGCACTGCCTGTGGTATGACACTTATTCTGGACTATCTGGGACTAATTATATTCTGGAACATATATAATTTAGTTTAGATGACATTTGGTTCAATATTCAAATGAAGCGACATGCGAGATCTGACAGATTCTATATACAGTGGGGGAAATAAGTATTTGATCCCTTGCTGATTTTGTAAGTTTGCCCACTGACAAAGACATGAGCAGCCCATAATTGAAGGGTAGGTTATTGGTAACAGTGAGAGATAGCACATCACAAATTAAATCCGGAAAATCACATTGTGGAAAGTATATGAATTTATTTGCATTCTGCAGAGGGAAATAAGTATTTGATCCCCCACCAACCAGTAAGAGATCTGGCCCCTACAGACCAGGTAGATGCTCCAAATCAACTCGTTACCTGCATGACAGACAGCTGTCGGCAATGGTCACCTGTATGAAAGACACCTGTCCACAGACTCAGTGAATCAGTCAGACTCTAACCTCTACAAAATGGCCAAGAGCAAGGAGCTGTCTAAGGATGTCAGGGACAAGATCATACACCTGCACAAGGCTGGAATGGGCTACAAAACCATCAGTAAGACGCTGGGCGAGAAGGAGACAACTGTTGGTGCCATAGTAAGAAAATGGAAGAAGTACAAAATGACTGTCAATCGACAAAGATCTGGGGCTCCACGCAAAATCTCACCTCGTGGGGTATCCTTGATCATGAGGAAGGTTAGAAATCAGCCTACAACTACAAGGGGGGAACTTGTCAATGATCTCAAGGCAGCTGGGACCACTGTCACCACGAAAACCATTGGTAACACATTACGACATAACGGATTGCAATCCTGCAGTGCCCGCAAGGTCCCCCTGCTCCGGAAGGCACATGTGACGGCCCGTCTGAAGTTTGCCAGTGAACACCTGGATGATGCCGAGAGTGATTTGGAGAAGGTGCTGTGGTCAGATGAGACAAAAATTGAGCTCTTTGGCATGAACTCAACTCGCCGTGTTTGGAGGAAGAGAAATGCTGCCTATGACCCAAAGAACACCGTCCCCACTGTCAAGCATGGAGGTGGAAATGTTATGTTTTGGGGGTGTTTCTCTGCTAAGGGCACAGGACTACTTCACCGCATCAATGGGAGAATGGATGGGGCCATGTACCGTACAATTCTGAGTGACAACCTCCTTCCCTCCGCCAGGGCCTTAAAAATGGGTCGTGGCTGGGTCTTCCAGCACGACAATGACCCAAAACATACAGCCAAGGCAACAAAGGAGTGGCTCAGGAAGAAGCACATTAGGGTCATGGAGTGGCCTAGCCAGTCACCAGACCTTAATCCCATTGAAAACTTATGGAGGGAGCTGAAGCTGCGAGTTGCCAAGCGACAGCCCAGAACTCTTAATGATTTAGAGATGATCTGCAAAGAGGAGTGGACCAAAATTCCTCCTGACATGTGTGCAAACCTCATCATCAACTACAGAAGACGTCTGACCGCTGTGCTTGCCAACAAGGGTTTTGCCACCAAGTATTAGGTCTTGTTTGCCAGAGGGATTAAATACTTATTTCCCTCTGCAGAATGCAAATAAATTCATATACTTTCCACAATGTGATTTTCCGGATTTAATTTGTGATGTGCTATCTCTCACTGTTACCAATAACCTACCCTTCAATTATGGGCTGCTCATGTCTTTGTCAATGGGCAAACTTACAAAATCAGCAAGGGATCAAATACTTATTTCCCCCACTGTATGGCACGTGCACTGCCGAGATGTACGTACAAGTTAATTGGTTAACAAACTCTTAACCATCACTTGGATACCAAATCCAATTATCAATGTTAATTGGCACTCATAAAAATGTGCCCGTGCATCTGACTGCACGCTATTCTATAAGGAAGGGCGCTTAACGAAGCAAGAAATTACACCACATTTTCATTGGTGTAAATGGATGTGTCTACTTTGATGCACTGTGATATTTATTTATTTGTTGCATTTGTATCCCACATTTTCCCACCTTTTTGCAGGCTCAATGTGGCTTACATTATGCCGTAATGGCGATCGCCATTTCCGGAAAGAGAAATACAATACATTTAAAGTTCATAAATATTAGAATAAATTATAAAGTAAATTAGATAAATAGTACATCTCAGGTGTGAGAAATAAGGGGGTAATGCATTAACGTTCATTAGTGACAAATTGATTAACGCAAACGTATAGACAGTTCGATTTTGTCTGGTTCTGGTAGAGTTTTGCTGTCTGGTCATTTATGAAGGATCATTATGGCATGTCTTTTTGAACAGGTTAGTCAACTAAACATATTCTATATACCACACCTGAATCTAGGTGCCACTTATAGAACACGCTTAGGTGGAAACGTTTACTGTGTGGCTTTTTTTAGGTGCCTTATTTAGAATCTGGCCCTAAAGGCACAATTGTGTAATACTGGATCAGATGCCCAATTTGGGCACAAGCATTTAAACCAGGTTTCAGCAGGCTATGTCTGGCGCCCAAAGTTAGTTTATTTTTTTTTATTTTTTTGTTACATTTGTACCCCGCGCTTTCCCACTCATGGCAGGCTCGTTACATTTGTACGCCACGCTTTCCCACTCATGGCAGGCTCAATGCGGCTTACATGGGGCAATGGAGGGTTAAGTGACTTACCCAGAGTCACAAGGAGCTGCCTGTGCCTGAAGTGGGAATCGAACTCAGTTCCTCAGTTCCCCAGGACCAAAGTCCACCACCCTAACCACTAGGCCACTCCTCCACTGTTGCTACTATTTGAGATTCTACATGGAATATTGCTATTCCACTAGCAACATTCCATGTAGAAGTCGGCCCTTGTAGATCACCAATGTGGCCGCGCAGGCTTCTGCTTCTGTGAGTCTGACGTCCTGCACGTACGTGCAGGACATCAGACTCACAGAAACAGAAGCCTGCGCAGCCTTCTACATGGAATGTTGCTAGTGGAATAGCAACATTCCATGTAGAATCTCCAATAGTAGCAACATTCCATGTAGAATCTCCAATAGTATCTATTTTATTTTTGTTTCATTTGTACCCCGCGCTTTCCCACTCATGGCAGGCTCAATGCGGCTTACATGGGGCAATGGAGGATTAAGTGACTTGCCCAGAGTCACAAGGAGCTGCCTGTGACTGAAGTGGGAATCGAACTCAGTTCTCAGTTCCCCAGGACCTAACCACTAGGCCACTCCTCCACTCCAGTTGTGGGACTCGGCTCTATACATAAGGCACGCATCCTTTACTAGTACTACTAATCATTTCTGTAGCACTACTAGATGTATGCAGCGCTGCACACATTATATGCAGGTACTGGGGTTAACAGTAAAATAATATGCCCATACGTTAATAACGTCACCTCTTAGTTTTGAGGTCTAGACGAGCAGTTTCATCCCAGTGGCATCAGATGACATCACCCATGTGCCTGTCTTATCAATCCTGCTGTCTAGAGAAAGCACTTGTTACACATAAAGCAATATTTTCAGAAGCACAAATGAAGAAAAACCCAGAAATGTTTACCGTTTTCTACTGTAGTTAAAATTGTAATGTTTATACTTTGCTCTGTAGCACAAGGAATGTAGGTATCGCAGTAGTCTTGAATAATCTATTTAGCAATATTTAGAGAATTACTCTATCTCACTGATAAGAATACTCAGTTTTCCTCATCCGTTTCATCAAGCCGAAGAATAGCTGTATAGGTATTTTTCTTTCCTGTGCTAACTTGGAAGCATTGATTTGAAAAGAAGCAGCTCTACAGACCAGACTCATCAAATATAGTTGAGGACAGCAAGTCTCAATATACACATTTATAAAGAAATAGCTTTAAAATTTTTTCATTCATTCAAAAGTGGGGGGAAAAAAAGAAGCCATATTTTTGTTCGTGCTCAGTATTTTAAAGGTCAAAAGGATCTTCCAGGTACCATATATTCCAGGAATGATGAGCGATTTTCAGTTTCAAATGTTATCTGTTGAATTTTAAAGAGATTTGTGATACATTAACTGAACAGGGTGTAGATAATGTTGACATGGTATGTGGCTTGAGAATTTGAAACACTTTAGCGTTTTGAAAAAAATCATGTCCTGGCCTGTGAGGTGATAATTTTTCAAAATCTCCATAAAAAAAAAGTAGCACAATCACAGTTTGTTAATAGTAATTATTGGGCTTATGATCCATTTGTGCTGAATACCAAGTTTAAAAATAGAAAAGGGGCTCTCTCTAGCTAAATGTGTGAGATAAAGGAAATACTGTGACTTAACAAAACTGAACAGGATATAAACCAGGAGCGGTGATCTGTGAAATACTTTTGCAGAGGATATGATGCAAGCTAAAAAAATTAAATAAATAAAAGGAAGCTGACCTGACACTTGGGCAGTTCGGCAGCACAAATGGGAAAGTGGGGACAAGGGGGAGAGACATGCGGGTAAGAGGAGGCAGGTCACACATAGGGATTAGGGATGGGAAGTAGTAAGGTAGAGGAGGAGGAAGGGAGGTAGATAATCAGAGGGGAGGTCCGGGAGGTGGGGAGACCACTAGAGGTAGCGAGAAGGACATAAGTACATAAGTACATAAGTATTGCCATACTGGGACAGACCAAAGGTCCATCAAGCCCAGCATCCTGTTTCTAACAGTGTTCAATCCAGGTTACAAATACCTGTCAAGATCCAAAAAAGTACAATATATTTTATGCTGGTTATCCCAGAAATAAGCAGTGGATTTTCCCCAAATCCATTTCAATAATGGTCTATGGACTTTTCCTTTAGGAAGCTGTCCAAACCTTTTTAAACCCCACTATGCTAACCACCTTTACCACATTTTGTACTTTTTTGGGGGACTTGCCAGAGTGGCCTAGTGGTTAGGGTGGTGGACTTTGGTCCTGAGGAACTGAGTTCGATTCCCACTTCAGGCACAGGCAGCTCCTTGTGACTCTGGGCAAAGTCACTTAACCCTCCATTGCCCCATGTAAGCCGCATTGAGCCTGCCATGAGTGGGAAAGCGCAGGGTACAAATGTAACAAAAATAAAATAGATACTATTGGAGATTCTACATGGAATGTTGCTACTATTGGAGATTCTACATGGAATGTTGCTATTCCACTAGCAACATTCCATGTAGAAGGCTGCGCAGGCTTTTGTTTCTGTGAGTCTGACGTCCTCAGGATGTCAGACTCACAGAAGCAGAAGCCTGCACGGCCACATTGGTGATCTGCAAGGGCCGACTTCTACATGGAATGTTGCTAGTGGAATAGCAACATTCCATGTAGAATCTCAAATAGTAGCAACAGTGGAGGAGTGGCCTAGTGGTTAGGGTGGTGGACTCTGGTCCTGAGGAACTGAATTCAATTCCCACTTCAGGCACAGGCAGCTCCTTGTGACTCTGGGCAAGTCACTTAACCCTCCATTGCCCCATGTAAGCCGCATTGAGCCTGCCATGAGTGGGAAAGCACAGGGTACAAATGTAACAAAAATAAATTGTGACCTGGATTGGTCACTGTTGGAAACAGGATGCTGGGCTTGAAGGGCCCTTGGTCTGTCCCAGTATGGCAATACTTGTGTACTACAGAATCTGTAGCTCTTCCAGTTGCTTCAGTGCTTTAAGAACATCATAAGAAATTATGGCGCACTCCTTATTCTTCTCGTAGAACTCAAGGAGCTATCGAAAATAAATACAAAGTTGAGGATATTCTAGGTTTTGGTAAACAACAATTGCCTCACGCCTTCTAAAATGAAAGTAGGGGGTAGGAAGGCAGTATACTACAGCTGAAATGGACTGCAAGCACAAAGGGCAGGACCAACAGATTCCTGTGGTATAATATAAGCCATTAGCGCTGATTATATATATGTGTAGTAATGGGGAATTTTAACTTCCCATGCAAGTTTGAACTGTAATGGAATTCAAATGTGCGTGGGATAAACACAAAAGAATCCTGTTTAGAAGAAAACTGTACATTTGTCTTTTTAGATTGTAAGCTCTTCGAGCAGGGACTGTCCTTCCATGTTAAATTGTACAGCGCTGCGTAACCCTAGTAGCGCTTTAGAAATGTTAAATAGTAGTAGTAGTAGTAGTTTAGAAGGAAAGGAACCACGGAATCTTACCGGAGATTGGGTGGTGATGCCAGTAATTGGGAAGCAAAACCGGTGCAGGGCAGACTTCTACGGTCTACGTCCTGATCATGACTGAATAGATAGGGATGGGCTTGAGTGTAAATTTTAAGGAGCTTCAACATTAGCTTCAGAACTTGTAGTACAATAACAGTGCTGGGCAGACTTCTACGGTCTGTGCCCTGAGAAAGGCAAGGACAAATCAAACTCAGGTATACATATAAAGTATCACATACCATGTAAATGAGTTTATCTTGTTGGGCAGTCTGGATGGACCGTACAGGTCTTTATCTGCCGTCATTTACTATGTTACTCTTTGGGGTTCTACATGGAATGTTGCTACTAATTGGGATTCCAGAATCTTGTAACTCTTTAGGGTTCCAGAATATTCAGAACTTTTAGTACAAGAACAGTGCTGGGCAGACTTCTACGGTCTGTGCCCTGAGAAAGGCAAGGACAAATCAAACTCAGGTATACATATAAAGTATCACATACCATGTAAATGAGTTTATCTTGTTGGGCAGTCTGGATGGACCATCCAAGTCTTCATCTGCCGTCATTTACTATGTTACTCTTTGGGGTTCTACATGGAATGTTGCTACTAATTGGGATTCTGGAATCTTGTAACTCTTTAGGATTCCAGAATCTTCAGAACATTTAGTACAAGAACAGTGCTGGGCAGACTTCTACGGTCTGTGCCCTGAGAAAGGCAGGGACAAATCAAACTGGGGTATACATATAAAGTATCACATACCATGTAAATGAGTTTATCTTGTTGGGCAGACTGGATGGACCGTTCAGGTCTTTATCTGCCGTCATTTACTATGTTACTCTTTGGGGTTCTACATGGAATGTTGCTACTAATTGGGATTCCAGAATCTTGTAACTCTTTAGGGTTCCAGAATATTCAGAACTTTTAGTACAAGAACAGTGCTGGGCAGACTTCTACGGTCTGTGCCCTGAGAAAGGCAAGGACAAATCAAACTCAGGTATACATATAAAGTATCACATACCATGTAAATGAGTTTATCTTGTTGGGCAGTCTGGATGGACCATCCAAGTCTTCATCTGCCGTCATTTACTATGTTACTCTTTGGGGTTCTACATGGAATGTTGCTACTAATTGGGATTCTGGAATCTTGTAACTCTTTAGGATTCCAGAATCTTCAGAACATTTAGTACAAGAACAGTGCTGGGCAGACTTCTACGGTCTGTGCCCTGAGAAAGGCAGGGACAAATCAAACTGGGGTATACATATAAAGTATCACATACCATGTAAATGAGTTTATCTTGTTGGGCAGACTGAATGGACCGCACAGGTCTTTATCTGCCATCATTTACTATGTTACTACTATGTTACTACGATCAGACATTCACTGTGAGTCTTCTAGAGAAGTGCAAAGAAGTTCTCAGATTAGAAGTATCTGAATATATGCAAGAAATGCTAATTCCTTATTTTTATTGAAAAGTTAAAATTCCACATTACTACACATATATAAACAGTAGTATAAACATTGGCAGAGTTCAGGCACCCGCAGTTCGCCTCAAAAAGCCCAATGCAAGCTATATAGAGTTACAGTGAAAATAATACAGCTCTGTTGAGATTTTAGTGCCGAGAATCAGAAACATAAACCCCGTGAAGAACAACTGAGAACAGAATGTGTATTAAAAGATTTCAATGCATGCCAAGGGTATGCTGGTACAAAACGCAAGTGGAAAGGTCAAGTGCCATCAGCATGGCAGAACTGTATCTAAATCCTTCAGCTCATCCTCTGAAGTAGGTTAGTGCACTCGGAAAATGACTGGGAGCAAAGAAGGAAAACAACTTCCAGTTGTGCTTTTAACGTTGAAAGCCAACCTCTTATCCTTTACTCTTTTACTCCACTGTCTCGGCTGAAACCTGTCTAGGAGAATTGTTCATATATTTTTCTCTCAAATAGCAGCACAGACGGTATAGAAAAATGTGCCTAATTAATGTATTCATGTGTAATACACAACAGAAGTGAAAAATGTTAAAGAAACAGAAAGACTTATACTTTTCACCCTGTGAATTGGTAGTAAGATATGACGGACAAGGACAGAATTATATTGCAACTAGCCGTTGAGCCCGTTAAAACGGGCTACTATTGGAATGGGGGTTTTCCAAGGCCCCCCCTCCGAGGTCACCGCTACCGGTATCCCCCCCCCCACCCCAGAGTCGCCGCCACCACCCCTCCACCCGGCCGGGCCCTCTGATCGCAATTAATTCAACTTACATCTCGGCAGCACGCAGATCAGCTGAGCTCCCGTTGGCCTGGCCTTCCTTCTCTGCCTGTGTCCCGCCCTCGTGTGACGTACCGTCGGCGAGGGCGGGACACAGGCAGGGAAGGAAGACCGACCGGAGCTCAGCTGATCTGCGTGCTGCCGAGATGTAAGTTGAATTAATTGCGACCAGAGGGCTCGGGCCGGGTGGAGGGGTGGCGGCGGTGACTCGGGGGGGGGGGGGGGTTACCGGTGGCGGCGACCTCCGGGGGGGGGGGGGGTAGCGCAGTTTCCCTCTCTGTCCTGCCCCTGTCATCACGTATTGACGTGGGGGCGGGACAGAGAGGGAAGTCTCTACTGCGCATTTGCGAGTGAGTTCGGTCACTCGCTGTTTATACGTTTGATTGCCAGTCAAGATTTCTCTAGCATTAGAATGCGTTAAAAATGCTAGTGTGATTATAGCCCGACTTAGTAAACAGGACCCAAAAAGTTCTAAAGCTCCTTTGAAGTTAGACGGTAACAAGGAAATGAAAGCATTCATTCAACAAGGTGACGGTATAGCATGCCAGTAAAGTATTATCAACAGGAGGTTCTCAAGTTATCAATGCAAGTGAAAAAGAAATGCTTTTTTTTTTTAGAAGTAATTGTTCTAACAAAACAGATTCACTAAAAAAAAAAATGCAGTTTAATACATTCTTATCCAGGACACATTACACTAAGGTTATAGCTGAAGATGGGGCTTCTGTGAAACGAAAAGATCGTGTTTATCACAGGGGTATACACAGACTTTTTTGTTTTGTGATTGTTCACTTCTCTCTCTCTTTCCGTTTTTTTAAAACTTTTTTTCACTCTGGTTTCTCTTCTCATTTATAACAACAAAAAGACAAAAGAAATTTAGAAAAGTAAACAGGTCCCCCCCCCCCCCCCCCCGCCAGCTGAAGCGTTGTCCAGTGCCGGTCTCCGGCGCTACTGCGTTGCCTGCCCTGCTCAGTCTTCCCCTCATGTCCTGCACGCTCCTTTCAGTGAAAATGAGTAGTTTGATACCGATGAATGCCACTTAAGGGTCATTATTGGCAGTTAAAGCCAATTAGCACCCACTTAAACAGGTTAGGCGCTATTCTATAATTCGCACATATAATTTTGCATGCTAGTTGCCAAATTGCGTGCCCAAGTTTATAGAATTAGGGGTTATTTTAGAAATTACCAACCACTGCCAAGCTACCTCATTAATCGCTAGCACAGACCTGTAATAATTCACATTAATTGCTTAATGCACTTTAGTGCAATAAGTAGTTAGTGAGTGATTTAGTACTTGATATTAGCACACATAAAAAGGAGGAAGGAAGTGCGTCCGTGTAATCTATAACTACACTTACCATGCAGTAATGCCCCCAGAAATTAGCGAAGAGCCTTTGTACTTTCTACATGTTAAGTATTGCATTGTAGGTATGTTAAGTGAGGTATCTCACCATTCTTTAGTAAAAGGGTCCAATAGCTTATTAAAATTCAGCTATATGATTCATTGTTGCTTCTCAAGTCAATACATTAGTTCCCTATACAATTCCACACACAATTCAAGCTTCTTTCACTCTACTTTTCCTCATGAGGTTCATTTACTAGTTTAGTTGACGTCATTAAAATTTGATATACTGCTTTTCGTGTAACAAGGCAACAAAAGACATACATCTAAACAGTAGAAGACCATACAGATGAAAACAAGACATAGTAATCACAGAAAACAAAACTGAATGCCTGAAAAAGCCAATTGCCAGTCAAGACAAACTTCTAAGCTAGTCATAACTTCTTGCTATTGACTCAATCAGTCAGGAACAGCCAGAGACCTTGACCTAAACTTTCAAACTTAAACAATCAACCTAAATTTGCAGATTAAAGAGAACACGGTAAAAAATTCCAAAGAGGGTGATGCCACTGAAGAAAAGGTGGTCTGCCTTCCTGAGTTGGGGCATCACTCTCCCTTCTTATCTAAACCTAAACTCAGCCTAAAAAAAGTATTTTTAAATTGTTAACTCTGGCTTTCCCTAATTTAGACCTGTTGTCTCCAACCACTTTCTATAATAAATAAATTTCCTGTAGACTCTGGGTTTCTCTCATGTCTGGACTAGACTAAAGGCCTCTTTTATCAAGCTGCGCTAGCAGCTCTCGGTGCGGTAATGCCGACAAAGCCTATCCACTTTGAATGGGCTCCATTGGCATTGCTGCGTGGAAACCGCTAGCGTGGTTTGATAAAAGAGGCCCTAAGTTCCATGAACTTTCTCATACTTGTGTTTCTACAGCACTGTGTGTGTTCAGTAATACTACAGAAGTAACATAGTAACATAGTAAATGACGACAGATAAAGACCTGAATGGTCCATCCAGTCTGCCCAACAAGATAAACTCATTTTACATGGTATGTGATACTTTATATGTATACCCGAGTTTGATTTGTCCTTGCCTTTCTCAGGGCGCAGACCATAGAAGTCTGCCCAGCACTGTTCTTGTACTAAAAGTTCTGAAGATTCTGGAATCCTAAAGAATTACAAGATTCCGGAATCCTAATTAGTAGCAACATTCCATGTAGAACCCCAAAGAGTAATGTAGAAAATGATGGTAGATAAAGACCTGAATGGTCCATCCAGTCTGCCCAACAAGATAAACTCATTTTACATGGTATGTGATACTTTATACCCGAGTTTGATTTGTCCTTGCCATTTTCAGGGCACAGACCATAGAAGTCTGCCCAGTATTTATTTATTTATCACATTTATACCCCACAATTGTCCCACATGTTTGCAGGTTCAATGTGGCTTACAATAAACCGAAAAGGCTATCGCCAATCCGGTAGTTATACAAATACAATAGATTGTAGTAGTCAGCAAGGATAGAAAGAATAGGGTGTCAAGGGAAAGTAGAGGTAAGAGTCCAAAATAGCCCATTTATATGCTGTTTTGCAGGACTTTAGGTTTTATATTGGATCATAGGGGTAGGCCTTCGGAACAGGTTGGTCTTGAGTAATTTCCTAAAGTTTAGATGTTTTGAGTAGTTTTGACAGCTTTTGGCAACGCACTCCATAGTTGGGTGCTGATAAAGGAAAAGGAGGAAGCGTAAGTGGATTTATATTTGAGGCCGTACTGTTCTTGTACTAAAAGTTCTGAAGTTAATGTCGAAGTCCCTTAACATTTATACTGCAGTCCATCCATATCTATTCAGCAACGATCAGAGCGCAGAAGTCTGCCCAGCACCGGTTTTACTCTCTAATTACCGGCATTGCCACCGAATTTCCACTAAGATTCCGTGGATCCATTCCTTCTAAACAAGATTCCTTTGTGTTTATGCCACGCACGTTTGAATTCCATTACCATTTTCATCTCCACCACCTCCCGCAGGAGGGCATTCCACGTAACTGCCACCTTTTCCGTGAAAAAATACTTCCTGACAGTACTCCTGAGTGACGGTGGTTGTGTAAAAATTGCTGTTCTCTACAGCACAGACATTTCAGGATAACAAAATGAAGAAATGTGGATTTGGAGCAAATCTGGATTCTCTGCTAAACAGGAACCAGGCTGAAATTTGCCTGGTTCGAGTTCAACACTGAATTATTCCCACTTTCCTCACTGTGACAGTCAGCTGTAAAAGAGACAGTCCAAGGTTAAAATGAACATTACCAAAGCCAAAATAATTTGGCATCCACCTCTTACAACACACTATCCTGCTTATAATCGAACGAGAAAAACGCCCAAGTTCCGACCTAAATCGGGAGATGGACGTTTATCTCACAAAAACTAATAAAGCGGTATAATCGAAAGCCGATTTTTGGACGTTTTCAACTGCACTCCATTGCGGATGTGGGCAAAGTTGATGGGGGCGTGTCAGAGGTGTGGCGAAGGCGGAACTGGGGCGTGGTTATCTGCCGAACAAAGATGGGCGCATTTCACTGATAATGGGAAAAAAGTATGCGTTTTTAGCTAGAATTTAGGACACTTTTCCTGGACCCTGTTTTTTCACGAATAAGGCCCCAAAAAGTGCCATAAATGACCAGATGACCACTGGAGGGAATCGGGGATGACCTCCCCTGACTCCCCCAGTGGTCACTAACCCCCTCCCACCACAAAAAAATGATGTTTCACAAATTTTTATTTTCACCCTCAAATGTCATACCCAGCTCCCTGGCAGCAGTATGCAGGTCACTGGAGGAGTTGTTAGGGGGTGCAGTGGACTTCAGGCAGGTGGACCCAGGCCCATCCCCCCTACCTGTTACAATTGTGCTGCTTAATGCTTATTAGTCGTCCAACCCCCCCAAACCCACTGTACCCACATGTAGGTGCCCCCCTTCACCCCTTAGGGCTATAGTAATGGTGTAGACTTGTGGGCAGTGGGTTTTGAGGGGGATTTGAGGGGCTCAACACACAAGGGAAGGGTGCTATGCACCTGGGAGCTCTTTTACCTGTTTTTTTGGTTTTGTAAAAGTGCCCCCTAGGGTGCCCGGTTGATGTCCTGGCATGTGAGGGGGACCAGTGCACTACGAATCCTGGCCCCTCCCACGAATAAATGTCTTGGATTTATTCGTTTTTGAGCTGGGCGCTTTCATTTTCCATTATCGCTGAAAAACAAAAACGCCCAGCTCACACATTGTTGAATAAAACATGGGCGTCTATTTTTTCCCAAAATACGGTTCGGTCCGCCCCTTCACGGACCCGTTCTCGGAGATAAACGTCCATAGAGATAGGCGTTTTCGTTCAATTATGCCCCTCTATATCTGCAAATGCAAAACTAACTACTATAACAAAATTAAAAAGCTTGAACAGTATTTTATTAGACAGAAATATGGAAAGACATTCACCTATATTGAAGAAGAGGTAGAGATAACTTAAGGAGATAAACAAAAGCAAAACAAATTAATCTAGATTTCCATGGGGATCACATGAAAATGAAAAGAAACAAGTGAAAATGAAGGGCATGTTTTCTGCTTGCTAATTATTTAATCTCTTCATGATGTCAATTCAGCTGTGTGTTTCAAAAAAAGTTGGCTGGATGTAGGACAATGACAAATGGATATTTTGCAATTTTCTAGCAGATTGTGGGGCTCATTTTCGAAAGAGAAAAATGTACAAAAAGTGTCACACAGCAGAAGACGGACAGGAGTTTTTTTCCCCCAAAACGTCCAAATCGCTATTTTTGAAACAAATTTTAAGACATGTTTCTATGCAGTTTTGTCTATGGTATGTCCAAACTACAAGAGTGTGTGTCGGGGACATGTTGAGGGCGGGAGTTGGACGTTACAATGTTTTTCTGCCATAATGGAAGAAAGCAAAAACGTCCAGGGCTAAAAGTTAGATGTTTTGGTCTAGACCAGTTTCAATCATGACTAAGTCACAAAAAGGTGCCTTAAATGACGAGATGACCACTGGAGGAATTAAGGCACGACCTCCTTACTCCCCCAGTGTTTATCGACAACCTCGCACCCCAAAAGATGTGAAAGAAATAGTACATACCAGCCTCTATGACAGCTTCAGATGTTATGGCCAGTCCTAGTACATCAGCAAGCAGGTCCCTGGAGTAGCCTAGTGGTCGGTGCAGTGCACTGTAGAGCAGGACTGCTGAGAGAGTAGGCTGGTCCCCCCCCCCCCCCCCCCCACGCTGCTGCCGCCCCCCGTCGCTCCCCCCCGCCGCTGCAGTCCCCGGTCACACCTGCCTGCCTCCTCGACTCCGGGCTCCCTGAATTCGAAGCGGTAGTCACAGATGGCCTCCCTTTGGGCCTTCCCTCCCTGTGTCCCGCCCTCGTCTGATGTAACTTCCGGTTTCTGCAAGGGCGGGACACAGGGAGGGAAGGCCCGAAGGGAGGCCATCTGTGACTGCCGCTTCGAATGCAGGGGGCCCGGAGCCGAGGAAACAGGCAGGTGAGAGCGGGGACTGCAGCGGCCTGACCCCAGCGCCGGGCCCCCCTTGGAGGCCTGGGGAATTTTGTCCCCCCTGCCCCCCTCTCGGCGGCCCTGCTGTAGAGAAGGGGACCCAGGTCCATATCCAACTCTAACTGTTCTACATGTGGTGGAAAGAGTGATCCTTCTAAAACCCACCAAAAACCTACTGTATACACAAACACATAGTAACATATTAAGTGACGATGGATAAAGACCTGAACAGTAAAAGGGGCCCTGGTGCATGGCAAAAACAGCCGCTGACACTAATGCAGGGCCCCTTTTACCGAAGCTTAGTAAAATGGCCCCTCAGTTCTGTCCTCTGACCCTAGTTATGTCTCTGCCTCACTCCTTTGATAGTTATGTCTCTGCCTCACTCCTTTGATAACCAGTTAGCTTTACGTGTTGTATGCATTTAGAAAGTTACATTTATCCAATCAAAGAAGAGACATTTTTTGCAGCGTAGGTTCAACTAATTCCCCAAGTTAATTCATTAAACCTTTTTGAAATTCAACCCCATACCTTCATCTAGAAGGAAAAATCAGAAAATAAATTGGAATTCCTTTCACGAAACTGAAATTCATAAAGGTCACAGAGGGGCATAATCAAAAGGGGCACCCAAGATTTCCTGAGGATGTCCTCGCAGAACGTCCCCGCGAAGGGGCGGGGAAACCCGTATTATCGAAGCAAGATGGGCGTCCATCTTTTGTTTCAATAATACGGTCGGGGACGCCCAAATCACAAACTTTAGGTCGACCTTAGAGATGGTAGTCCCCGATTTTCGCTGATAATGAAAACCGAGGACGCCCATCTCAAAAACGACCAAATCCAAGCCCTTTGGTCGTGGGAGGAGCCAGCATTCATATTGCACTGGTCCCCCTCACGTGCCAGGACACCAACCGGGCACCCTAGGGGGCACTGCAGTGGACTTCAGAAATTGCTCCCAGGTTAATAGCTCCCTTACCTTGTGTGCTGAGCCCCCCCAAAACCCACTTCCCACAACTGTACACCACTACCATAGCCCTTATGGGTGAAGGGGGGCACTTACATGTGGGCACAGTGGGTTTCTGGTGGGTTTTGGAGGGCTCACATTTACCACCACAAGTGTAGCAGGTGGGGGGGGGATGGGCCTGGGTTCGCCTGCCTGAAGTGCACTGCATTACCCACTAAAACTGCTCCAGGGACCTGCATACTGCTGTCATGGAGCTGGGTATGACATTTAAGGCTGGCATAGAGGCTGGAAAAAAATGTTTTTGAGGGTGGGAGGGGGTTAGTGACCTCTGGGGGAGTAAGGGGATGTCATCCCCGATTCCCTCCGGTGGTCATCTGGTCATTTAGGGCACCTATTTGTGGCTTGGTCATAAGAAAAAAGGACCAAGTAAATTCATCAAAGTGTTCGTCAGAGACGCCCTTCTTTTTTCCATTATCGGTCGAGGACGTCCATGTGTTAAACACGCCCCAGTCCCACCTTTGCTATGAATCTGACACGCCCACAGAAACTTTGGTCGTCCCCACGACAGAAGGCATTTGAGGACGCCCAAAATTGGCTTTCGAGTATGCTGATTTGGGCGACCCTGTGAGAAGGATGCTCATCTTGCGATTTGTGTCAAAAGATGGGTGCCCTTCTTTTTCGAAAATAAGCCTGATTGTGGAATCTTTGAAAGAAACTTTGTGAATTCTCCTTTTAGTTTGCTCTTTCATGCTTTCCCTCTTTTGACTTGGAAAGTTTATCAATGGAAAAAGACTCTTAAGTCAAAAATCAAATATATATTCTACAGCCTGCGCTTTGTAAAAAGAAGTTATACTGGAGGAAAGGAGAAACCGAGGTGAAATGACGTTGAAATATTTGAAAGGTATTAATCCACAAACAACCCTTTTCCGGAGACGGGAAGGCGCTAGAATGAGAGACCGTGACTTGAGGTTGAAAGGGGGACAACTCAGGAATAATGTCAGGAAGTATTTTATCACTGAGAGGGTGCTAGATACCTGGAGATTTCTTTATTTACAGCAACGAATAACAAAAATACAGAAATCATATAAATACCAATATTCACATGCCTAACACAAACCATTCTATCACCAAAACAATCCCTTCTGCCCCTATACATATATACACCCCTCCCCCTCCCTTTCCCCCCCCTTATTCCCCCCCTAAAATTACAACCAACACAACATCACAGTAACTATAATCATAAGGCCTTTAACCTCACATGCTTCCACCACAAGGACACCATCTGTGAATCCCTCTCCACTCGTTCCCATTGCGCCACTTGCTGTACAGCCCGCACCACATCCCAACTGACCTGTTCAATGGATCGATCTTCTTGGTGCAGGGATACCCGGCAACGAGCCATCCAAAGACAGAACCGGAGAATGAGCGAAATCAAGAACCCCGTCCCCGGATCCAGCTGACCTCTCTTGAATCGATATCCATACACCCAGTCCGCATACGTATAGGAACGGAACGTGGGGATCTGGAGGAGAGCAGAAACCCTGTCACCCACCCCCCGGGAAAAGGGACAGTCCTTCAAAAAGTGGTCCATGGTTTCTAACTTCCCCACACATTCCCCCCTTGGACAATTCCTGTCCTGGATCTTCCTATCTCTCAGATTCTCTCTGACATATAATTTGCCGTGTAGGGACAGCCAGGCAATGTCCCGATATTTAGCCGGAATCCTCTCCGAATTGATATTCCGTAGCCCTTGCCTCAGCACTTCCCCGGGAGCATCCCTAAGTACCAGAGGGGACGAGAACATCTGGGAGCGCACTCTCTCCACCCAGATTCCTCTCTTCCCATCCCTAATCTCCCCCACTAGAATCCCCCAGACCCGAACTAATTTTACTAACGTTTTATAGTACCCTACCCTTTCCGGAGCCCCTTTCCGCAATACCCCTACCCTCTCCCCTCTCCTCCACCCCACCCAAACCCTCTCCCACCACCCCAGCACACTACTCGCCCACCCTGGAGGAGCCTGACCCACCGCTCTCCCTAGATTAAAGTGCACAAACAAAGAACTAAAAAACAAAACCGGATTGATCATCCCTACCCCCCCCTCCTTCCTAGATAGATATGTGGTGTTTCGTTTGACTGGATTCAACCGATTGCCCCACAGCAGCTGGAAGAAAATGCTATACAACGAGGCATAGCACTTTTCAGGTACCAAACAAATGTAGCTGATGAACAAAAAGAGGGGCACCAAATGGGTCTTGATGAGTTTCACCCGATCTTCCATGGACATTTTCCACCTCTTCCACCTGTCCACCCGCCCCTTTGCTTCCTGAAGACAACGGTCCCAGTTGAATTTAGCATAATCTCCTATCTCAAAGTAAATCCCCAAAACCCTCATTCTATCCACCACCCCCGGGAAACCCCCTCCTAATTCAAACTGCTCCCCTACTGGCCCTAACCACAAACTGTTGCATTTGTGGATATTCACCCGTGACCCTGTATCCCCTGCGAAATCGTGGATGAACTCCAAAAGTTTATCCCCTTCTGCTTTGTTTGCCACCCACACAGTAATATCGTCTGCGTATGCCACCACCCGCAACTGTTCTCCCGTGCTTACCTCCACCCCCCTCAATCCTCCCACCCCACCCTGCTCCAGACGCCTAATAAAAGGGTCTATAGAAAATGCATACAGCAAAGGGCTTAAAGGGCACCCTTGCCGAACCCCTGCCGTCAGCTCAAATTCCCCCCCTTTCCACCCATTGATCAATGGAAATGCATGTGCATGAGAATATAACAACCGTAATTGTGCCACCCAATCCCTAGGGAACCCGTAATACTCTAAAACCCGCCAGAGGAATCCCCATTGGACCCTGTCAAAGGCTTTTTCTTGGTCAAGCGCCACCATCAGCCACCCTGACCCCTCCTCCCGACTCCGCTCTAAACCTTCCCTCACCCATGCCGCAGCCTCCAGCACCCCTCTACCCGGCACCCCACAAGCCTGTGAGGCTGCCAACAAGTCCCCCGAGAATTGCCGCATACGCTTGAAGAGCATCTGCGCAAAGATCTTACGATCACAGTTTAGTAGCGCAATAGGCCTCCAGTTAGTTAACAGCTGCGGATCTTTGCCCTTACTTAACAAAATCAATGCAGACTCCAACAAGGATTTTGGAAGAGACCCCCTCTGACGTGCCTCTTCCCAGAGATCCAATAAAATCGGAGCCAGGCGCCTGCGAAACGTATGATAGAATTCTGCCGGCAGCCCGTCCGGCCCCGGAGATGTCCTCTTTCTCAGGGCCCCTATAGCCTCCTCAACCTCCTGCAGTGTCCAGGGGCACGAAAGGGCCTGGAGATGAGACCCCCAATTCCCCACCCCCGGAGTCCCTTCCACATACTGATCCATCCTCCCCCCATCCAAGTGCTGATCCGAAAAAAAACCCCTGAAGTGCTCTTCCACCACCTTCAATATTCCCTCTTTGGAATCCTGCATCACCCCCCTAGTATCCCTAAAACCCTCCACCACCCTATGCTCTCTTCTTTCCCTACAACAAACGAAGGGATCTGGGCTAATCAATTTACCAAAGTCCCTCTCATAAACTAAAGAGGAATACCGATCGTATTGAGTCTTCTCTAACAGAGACTGTAATTCTTGGATATCCTCTTTCCTCCCTCCCTTGGAAATCAAATAATCCTTCCTTTGCTTCAAGGCCATCCCCAAACGTGTCCTTTCCCTTCCCCTCCTCCGTGCCTGTCCCATGAAAAGGAAACGCGTCCGTTTTTTTCACCACCTCCCACCATTCTCCTCTGGAGGGAAAGATCCCCCGTAAGGATAACTGGTCTTCTAAAAAATTCAAATATTTCTTTTGAGCCTCCTCATCCTGGACCCATCTTAAATTCATCCTCCACAACCCCCTACCTATCCTATGAGCCGCCGACCCCCCTACTTCCACAAGAAGCAGTTTATGGTCGGAAAAATCCACGTCCAGCAGGCGAGGCCCCCGCTGGCATACCCCTCTACGAACCAAAAACCGATCAATTCGGCTCCTACATCTCCCCCTGCTAAACGTGAATCCATCCTCATCTGGGAAATGTTCTATGTGAACATCTATCAGCCCCCCCTCTTTCATGATCCCGAGCAAGCGCACCCCATCATATGTCACCTGTACCTTAGTACCCCCACTATCCTGTTTCCTAATAATTAAATTGAAATCTCCCCCCCAAATTACCTGGCGTGCAGTAAACAAGTAAGGCCTGATCTTCCCTAATAACAAACTGCGCTCCTTCCTAGTCTGCGGCCCATAAAGATTAATAATTCGCAACGCCATACCCTGCCATAATACGTCTACCACTAAACACCTCCCCACCCCGAGTTCCATCACACGCTGAATTTCCACCTTATGTGTCTTAAATAAAATCCCCACTCCCCCATATCGTTCCCCTGCCAGCCCCCACACCGAGGGTCCCCATCTCCAATCCCTGCGCGCCCTTCTCAGCTGCTCCAGGTTCTGCAAACGCGTTTCCTGAAGCAGAAAACAATCGGCCTTAACCTGAGAAAAGCACTCATAGGCCAAACACTGAGCTCTCTGGGAAGCCACACTCGCCACATTTAGGGTGGCGAACGTCAGAAGAAGCCCTGCCATACCCCCCATTAGGACTCATGCAACTCCTCACTCTCCTCCTTCCTTTGCATACTATCTACTCTCTGTGGCAACCTGCTACCCAGAATGTAATCCTCCTCTCCATTATCCCCTATCTCTGCCGCCCAGTCCCGTATCCCTGTATCCTGATCCCAACCTTCCCCTCCCCCCTCCCTCATACCTTTCTTCCTCCCTTTCTTCTTTTTAAACCCTACGGAATCCCCCCCTGCAACCTTCCCCTCTTGAACCTCTCCCCTCTGCACCCCCTCCCCCTCCTTTCCTACCTCTACATTACCGTCCCCTTGAGCTTGCTCCTGGCTAACCACCCCCTGCCCCATCCTCCTCTTACCCCCCCCTCCCTTCCCTACCGGAACCCCCCTCCTCCTCCCCAACCTCAACATCTTCCACTTCCATCCCCCCCTCCTCGTCATGGGTATCCCTTCCCTTCCTACCTTGACTCCTTTCCCCCTTGACCTTTCCCCGACTCCTCTCCCCTCCTCCCTCTTCCTGAGGTCCCTTCTCCCCATCATCCCCCTTCCCCTGTATCTCTGCCCCCCCATCCTCTTCTTCCAAAATCTGAAATCGATTACCCCCCTGCCCCACCCCAGGCAACCCCTGTAATGTCAAACCCTTTCCCTTTGAAACCTTCCGTTTCTTTAATTTTGACACTTGAACCCACTCTCCCTTTCCCTCCTCCTCCTGTCCCCCTCTAGTCTCTAGACCCCCGCCCTCCTCTAACCGTAAACCCTCCTCTTCCCCCTGCCAACCACCCCTCCCCTGTACCCCCAAACCTCCCTCTCCTCCCCCTTCCTCCCAAGCCCTCCCAACCCCCAGACCCCCAGAACCCTGACCTAGATCCTGCCCCTCTCCCCGAATCATATTCCCCCTGCCCTCATCCCTCCTATTATGACGCGCCCTCGGGCAGTCTCTAAAGGCATGCCCCAGACCCCCGCACAAATTGCAACGGATAGAGGAACAATTTTCTGTATAGTGCTCCTTACTCCCGCACTTTACACACTGTTGTACTGGGCAAGACATACTATAATGGCGAAAGGATCCGCAACGGAAACACTGCCGTGGCTGTCCCTTGTAAAAACAGAGAATCCTGTCCCGGCCAATAAAAGCCGCAGAAGGAATGTGCTTGACCACTTGCCCTTCCTGTCTTAGCTTAACCCAAGCCCCCCACCCCCCTGCCCACACCCTACTTGGATCCGGGAGTTTGGATAACGGGGTTCTCAAATCCGCATGCCGCTGTAACCAGTAGGCCAGGTCTGCCCCTGAAATGGACTCGTTTCGTACCAATACAGTGACTTGCACCAAGTCAGGTCTACTAATAGGAATAACCACATAATTGCTCCAATCCCCCCTTCCTTTCACCCCCTCATACCTCTCCCAAAAGATTTCCATACCCCTCTGCGTTAGAAAACTAACATCGTACTCAGGCAAATTAACTGGGTGAATACAGGCATAGAAGTCCTCCGGCACAAACCCCAGGCCCATGACCATCCTCAAAACCGTCTCCCGAGAAGGCATAGCCCCCTCCCCCACCCATCTAATCTGCACCACATTCCTTCGTTTGGGGATTTGCCCCGCCCCTCTCCCTTCCCCCCCCTTTCCCCCTTGATCCCTCCACAGACACTGGCCGCCCCCCCATCTCCCCTCCCCCCTCACCCCTCACCACCGCCGCAAAGGAAAGAGCACCCTGCCCCTCCCCCGCCCCCCTCACTTCTCCCCTACCCTTCTTCCCTTCCTCCGAATCCCGGCTCCCCACATCCCCCTCCCCCACCTTCCGACAAGAAAGCATACCCCTCTCTTGACCAAGACCCTCCCCCCGCCCCCCACCCTCCCCTCGCACACAGCCCCCCCTCAACCAGTTCAAACCCAGACCTTCAACTGGGACATCAGGAGCTTTAAAAATTAGTGCACTTTCAGAGCTTACTCTGGTCTGAGCAATTGGTCCAATGTCCTGCTCCATTCCATGCAACTCCTGTTCCAGTTCCTCTTTCTCCTGCTGATTCTCTATGTCCTGGGCACCATACCCTAGCAGGTCCCCTGCAAACTTGGCTGCAGATTGAACAGAGATCTCTCCTGATTCTTCCTCCTGTCCGTCCTGACCTCGCGGGCAGACCTGCTCTGAGCCAAGCTGCACAGCTGATGATAATTGATCACCAGAAACTGCTGCCTCAATCAGAGCACCTTTGGAGTGCTCCTGCAGTTGGAAGCCTGCTGGTTTTTGCTTCTCTTGCAATCTCTCCACACAGGTAAGTTCAATACTTTTTTCCACACCCTGTTCTTCTTCCCCACTAGTGGGTACTGAAAAAGTGTCCTGGGTGGAAAACCTGTCTCCATCTGTTTCAATAATATGAAAGTGTTGTAACTTTGTGTCTTTTCCTTTCTGTTCTACCGGAATACCTGAGGCCAAACAATCCGCCCCTCCCCCTTCTCCTGGAGCTGTATCCAACCTGAGTACTCCCTCTTCCCTTGGGCTCATCAGGGCTTTCATAGTTTGCAATGTACTTTGACTGTTTGGACTTTGTACAATCTCTGTTACCAACTGCCTTTTGTGAAACAATGTTCCTGAGCTTAAACTGGTAGATTCCTGTGCTGGGGAAAAAACCTCCTGGCTCATAGTTTTAGATGTACCAGCCTGCATCCTCTCTTGATTCTCATAAACCTCCCTCAAGGGATTTGCAGAGCCTGTTTTTAAACAAGCAATTCTTTTTTCCTTCTGTTTCAGCAACTTTGTTAAGCGCTTTTCTTCAGTCTTATACTTTTGACCATGCTCTGCTGGGGCCAGCCTACTCATGGCTTTAGTCATTTTCAACCGTTTCCCCAGCTCCTCTATTTCCTTCTCCAGAGACTTGATGTGCCTCACCCGCTCCACCGTTTCTCTGGCACACTGTCCTGGGTCCATATTCTCCCACTCACCGGCCTCCTCCCCTTCTTCTGACCACTCTTCTTCACTGCCGGCTGCCTCAAATCCCAACTGGGCCTCCTGCCCCACCTCCATTCCTTCTTGTCCTTGCTCCTTCTGGGTCTGCACCTTTAGGGCCTCAACCTTCCTCCTTCCTCCCCCATGATCTTCAGGCTCCTTACCTGGACGCCGCTGGGTCATGGAGGAGGCATCAGATCCACAATCCTCCCTGGCCCTGGGCGCTTTACGGTCCAGGGGACTACGCTCCCTTCGTGCTGGAGGAGGGACTGGCTGAGAGCTACTCCGCCGGGCCTTCAGATCCTTCGGCCTTGTAGGCCCCATAGCCTGGGAGTTTCCTGGGCCTCTCTCCCCAGGCCCCCTCCGCATAGCTGGGGAAGGGACCAGGCCTGGCTCCCTTTCCTCAGAGCCTCTGACCGCACCTCCTTCCTGCCCTCTGTCTGACAACGACTGACGCTTGGAATGCCCTCCCGTGGGAGGTGGTGGAGATGAAAACGGTAATGGAATTGAAAAATGTATAGGATAAACACAAAGGAATCCTGTTTAGAAGGAATGGATCCAAAGAAGCTTAGCAGAGATTAGGTGGAAATGCCAGTAATTGGGAAGCAAAGCCAGTGCTGGGCAAACTTCTACAGTCTGTGCCCTGATCCTGGCTGAATAGATTTAGATGGGCTGCAGTGGAGCTTTTCAGGGGCTTCGACAACTTCAGAAATTTATAGCAAGGCTAGTGCTGGACAGACTTCTATGGTCTGTGCCCTGAAAATGGCAAGGACAAATCAAGATCTAGTATATACATGTAGTATCACATCATACCTGATGCTATGGGTATAACTTGTTGGGCAGACTGGATGGACCGTTCAGGTCCCTATCTGCTGTCATCTACTATGTTACTGTGGTGCTCATTTTCAAAGCATTTAGACTTACAGAGATCCATAGGTTCCTATGGAACCAGTGGCGTTCCTAGGGCGGCTGACACCCAGGGCGGATCGCCGATGCGCAGCGCCCCCCCCCCCAACGAAACGACACCTCCCCCCCGGGTGCATTTTTACCTGCTGGGGGGGGGGGGGGTGCCGCGCACCTGTCGGCTTCGCTCGTTCCATGCGCCCTCTGCCCCGGAACAGGAAGTAACCTGTTCCGGGGCAGAGGGAGCACGGAACGAGTAGCGCCGACAGGCGCGTGGCACCCCCCCCCCCCAGCGGCGTGCACCCAGGGTGGACCGCACCCACCGCCCCCTCCTAGGAATGCCACTGCATGGAACTTTGTAAGTCTAAGTGCTTTGAAAATACGCCTCTATGTTACTGAAATTCCTGTAAACAGAATAAGATTTTGGTGAATGGAGCTGCATCAGTGGGAACTATGGTACTTTCCTATACAATGCTGTTTTGCAATTTACATACTGTGACTGACAATTTTTTCCCCATATAACAGGAATTTGTTTTAAATGGATTTAAGGCATTGCAACAGTGAAGCTAATTATATTGCTAAATATCCTACCATGAGTTACTACTAATAAAAACGAGAAAACAGTATTTGGAAACCTAATTTCTTCCAGGGCATCCTTTCTTGTTCAATTCATCTATAAACTAAACAGATTATAGAAACAAATTTTGCTTTATTTTTTTTCACTTGTGATATACAGAGCAACTAGGAAGCTTAAAACATCATTGAATTCTCCAGTGCCACAGAAAGAATATGAAACTGAGCCCCAAGCTGATAGCTGGACCCAGATTACCACAACCACTAGACTCTCCACCTTGCCAAGGGGCCCTTTTACTAAGTGGCAGTAAGCAGGGGCATAGCCAGACTTCAGCGGGAGGGGGGTACAAAGCATGAGGTGAGGGGGCACATTTTAGCCCCCCCCCCCGGCGCTGCCACCCCTTTTGATCCCCCCGTGCTGCCGCCCCTCCCCCTTCCCTTTCGACCCCCTCTCCCGCTGCCGTCAGCCCTCCCCCACCACCGCCAGGTACCTTTGCTGGTGGGGGTGCCCAACCCCCGCCAGCCGAAGTCCCCTTTAGCGCCAGTCTCCGAGTCTGGCGCGTTCGTTGATCTGGATTGTGTTTCTGTGAATCCTGACGTCCTGCATGTTCCTATGTGCAGAACGTCAGGACTCACAGAAACAGAATCCAGATCAGCAATGCGCTTGAGACCGGCGCTGAAGAGGACTTTGCCTGGCAGGGATTGGGGACCCCCGCCAGCAAAGGTATCTGATGATGGTGGCGGTGGGGGAGGGTTGGTGGCTGCGGGGGGGGGGGGGGGTCGAATGTGTGGGGGAGAGTTGGTGGCGGGGGGTGGGTGAAAGCAGGGGGGCCAGGGCTAAATCTGCAGGGACCTATGCCCCCTTGGCCCCACCTAGCTACGCCTCTGGCGGTAAGCCCACCGTGTGCTTAACACATGCCCATCTGGAGCTACCGCTGTCCCAATGCAGGCGCTGGTGGTAGTTCCACCCCCCCCCCCCCAGCGTGTGGCATTTCTGACACTAGTGGAAATATTTAAAAAATGTTTCTGCAGGGGGTTACCTGGTGGTACTTGGGCACCGCTGCATGCTACCTGGTTACCGCTGAGTTAGCGCAGGAGCCCTTACCGCAACCTCAATGGGTGGCGGTAAGTGCTCCCCCACGCATGGCTATGCAGTAAGAGCAAACGTTACAGCATGGCCATGTCTTTTTTTGGCCTTTTTACCCACTGAGGTAAAAAGGGCCTCAGCGTATGGCAAAAATGGCCCCCGCCACTCGCGCAGGGTCCTTTTTACTGCAGCTCAGTAAAAGGGCCCCCAGGAGCTGAAGAACCAATACGCTGGAGGGATGCGCACAGACCAAAGAACTTTCCGTTCATTTCAGGCTCCTTTTATAAAGCCACACTAGCAATTCTGACGTGGCAAATGCGACGAAGCCCATTGAGTTCCTATGGGCTTTGTCACATTTGCAGAAATGTGGGGGTCATGGGCATATTGGGGGGGGGGGGGGTGCATTCCTTGCATTTACACATGTTATAGAATGAGGGAGGATATGCATCTAATTTAGGCGCGTACATTTGCGCCACGTTTCAGTTGGTGCAAATGGCTGCTCCTAAACTAAGGCACAATTCCTAGGCCTAAGCACTATTCTATAAACTGCGCCTAACTTTTAAGCGCAGCTTATAGAATAGCGCTTTTTCAGCACTGATTTTTTCGTAGCCATATATAGAATTCATCCCTTAATGCGTTAAAGTGTTTTGCAGCAATGTGCCTGTTAGAACGTACTAATCATGTGTTCGAGAGGGGGATGTGTCACGGGCAGGGAATGGGGCATGGAAGCATTATCCAGCAAGCGCATTTGCATTAGCGCTCACTAACTGGAAAACACAAAATTCATGTGGGAGCAATTAGTGCCTCCCAAATAGAAGGCTGCAAGTTCTCCAATATTAACATTTTTTGAATAACGCACAGTAAACAGTAGCACAAGACCTGAAAAACAAAGAGATAATTGAAAAATGCCTTAAGTACTGTTGCACTAGAAATATGTTTAGTATGCGGGAAAGTCCTAGATTAAAATATGATAAAACCATTTCTTAAAATCATTTAGGGGCCCTTTTACTAAGATGTCGTAAAAGTGGTCTTAGCGTGTGTTTACACATAGGGTTACCATATTTTGTCCCCCCCAAAAGGAGGACACATGCCCCGCCCCCTTTCACACCCTGCCCCGCCCCTGCCTCATTTTCCCCTCCCCCATCACATACCCTGTCGCCCCCCCCTCCCTGTCACCCCCCTCCCCTTACCTTACTACTGCCCTGGTGGTCTAGTGACCTCTTCGGGGCAGGAAAGAGCTCCCTCTTTCCTGCCCGGAGCGCTGCCCTGCATGCATCCTTCCTGTTGCTGATCCTCGGTGCTGAGTCAAAATGGCCACCGAGAGTTGAAGTCTCGCAGGTCACTTCAACTCTCGGCGGCCATTTCGAATTGGCTCCGAGGATCAGCAACAGAAGAGATGCATGCAGCAGCGCTCCGGGCGGGAAAGAGGGGGCTCTTTCCTGTCCCGAAGGTGGAAGAGGTCACTAGACCACCAGGGCACTAGTAAGTAAGGGGAGGGGAGACTAGCAATCTGCCTGTTTGTCCGGATTTCTGGACAAACGGGCAGGCTGGTAAAACCCGTCCAGTTGGCCGGACATGCCCTCAAAAAGAGGACATGTCCGGGTAAATCTGGACAGATTGTAAACCTATTTACACAGGTCATTCCCCCGCTAAGGCCATTTTCATCATGTGGGTAAAATGGCTAATTTCTGTATTTCCAGCATTAATGGACCCACATTAATTTTCCCATTAGCGCACGGCTATTAGTGTGTGAATCCTTAACTACGCCTACTTTGTAGGCGGTAAGGGCTCACTCACTAACCATGCACTAATCAGTTAATGCATGGCAATGTAGCTTCACTAAACAGTTAGCATAGAACACGCCTACTTTCCACCCCAGCCCTGCCCTGGTACTAAAAAAAACAACAACATTTATTTTTTAGCACATGGGAAGCGTGCACATCCCGAAATTACCATAGGACACCTCAGTGCGCCCTGCAGTAAGCACTTTTTTTTGCTGGGGTAAGCGATTTTGGGAGGGGGGGACAAAAACCACTGGAAGTTAAAGGAGGCAAAACCCCAAATCCCTCCAGTGGAGTTTTGCTCAATAGCAGCTGTTTACCAACTCCTATCTGTACTTGGTAACAGGTGTAATCTCCAATGCCAATCTTTCCGGACATAGACATTTAAGTTCCCTTCTGAAATGGAGAATAAATGCCATTGAATTTACCAAAACACAGCCAGACCATGCCTCCTTGCCTTTTGCATGCACTTCTGTTTGAAACATGCAAATCCCGACTTTCTAAAATGGAGTCTTAAACATTTATGCAATACAAACGTTTAAGTGCCAGTTTATGCAAGCATCAAGGAGTGGAAGAGTGGCCTAGTGGTTAGAGCACCGGTCGGTTCAAATCCCACTGCTGCTCCTTGTGATCTTGGGCAAGTCACTTAACCCTCCATTGCCTCAGGTACAAACTTAGATTGTGAGCCCTCCTGGGATAGAGAAATATCCAGAGTACCTGAATGTAACTCACCTTGAGCTACTACTGAAAAAGGTGTGAGCAAAATCCAAATAAATAAATGCAAACACACCTTGCAGAATGACAGCCACAATGTTTTAGGAGGTATGCTGTCTGCCAGATACCAAGATCGGAGACATGATGGAGGTGTCATTGAGAATCGTCATTCCTACTCAAAGTTATTTGATATTGCTCATCCATGTTGGCACATATCACACTGCTAGATATATTAGTGATGTAAATATAAATTAAACATTTGACATAATAAAGGGGGGGGGGGAACCAAAAATCAGACGCAAGCAGCATGAAATAGCACTGAAATTTGCTGAATAGCCTTCCTTCAGAAGTTGACAAAACCCAATTTGCAAGATGAAGTGATTTAGAAAGAATGAAAAATATAATGCACGCCAACAGCACTCCGTGGAACGAACAAGCAAAAGCTAAAGGATTTTGTGTTTGCTGGCTCCCAAGACAATTTTAAGAACACCGGGTCATATACGGTGAGATAGTGAGAAAATGTACAATTCCTTTCTCACTGAACTGCTGAGGCATTTCATGCTGTGAATGTCCAACACCCTTCTCTGATCACCAGGCAAAGATTTCTATTCCCTGTCATTCTGGTCATGACATATTTTAGGGCTGCCTCAGTTGACTTAATGTCAGCCATTAGAGATATAACCCAGCTCCTCTTCATCAAGTCTTAGTACAAGTAGGAATATATTAAATCATGTTGCAGATCTATATAAAATAGTTTAAAGGAATTTTGTGATTCTAGCCTCAATCGATACCACCCTAGCTACTTTATTAATGTGTTTCTTTTCCAGCATCCCTCCCCCCCTTTTTATTCCTTGGACAATTATATCTCCCTATAAATCTATTTCCCCATCAATTTTTAAATTTCCCAATGAAACATGTAAAGAGTTAACAAGTGGAATGCGATGATGGGAAAAGAGATTACAAATATTCAATCGCATGCCCTTGCAACCTGAGACATCTTGTAGGTTTAAAATGATAATAATAGAACATCAGCATTGCTTACACATTAAAAATTGGAGGAACCGATGGTATGCCATTCTACTAATGCACAGCATTGCTTTGGCCAACTTGGGTATATGAAAAATTACAGAAGGACTTTACGAGACTGGGTGGCTAAATGGCAGATGATGTTTAATGTGAGCAAGTGCAAGGTGATGCATTTGGGAAATAAGAACCCGAATTATAGCTATGTCATGCAAGGTTCCACGTTAGGAGTTACGAACCAAGAAAGGGATCTGGGTGTCGTCGTCGATAACACACTGAAACCTTCTGCTCAGTGTGCTGCTGCGGCTCGGAAAGAGAATAGAATGTTGGGTATTATTAGGAAAGGTATGGAAAACAGGTGTGAGGATGTTATAATGCCGTTGTATCGTTCCATGGTGCGACCGCACCTTGAGTATTGTGTTCAATTCTGGTCGCCGCATCTCAAGAAAGATATAGTGGAATTGGAAAAGGTGCAGCGAAGGGGGACTAAAATGATAGCGGGGATGGGACGACTTCCCTATGAAGAAAGACTAAGGAGGCTAGAGCTTTTCAGCTTGGAGAAGAGACGGCTGAGGGGAGACATGATAGAGGTATATAAAATAATGAGTGGAGTGGAACAGGTGGATGTGAAGCGTCTGTTCACGCTTTCCAAAAATACTAGGACTAGGGGGCATGCGATGAAACTACAGTATAGTAAATTTAAAACAAATCGGAGAAAACATTTCTTCACCCAACGCATAATTAAACTCTGGAATTCGTTGCCGGAGAACGTGGCGAAGACGGTTAGCTTGGCAGAGTTTAGAAAGGGGTTAGACGGTTTCCTAAAGGACAAGTCCATAAACCACTACTAAATGGACTTGGGAAAAATCCACAATTCCAGGAATAACATGTATAGAATGTTTGTACGTTTGGGAAACTTGCCAGGTGCCCTTGGCCTGGATTGGCCACTGTCGTGGACAGGATGCTGGGCTCGATGGACCCTTGGTCTTTTCCCAGTGTGGCATTACTTATGTATTTATGTACTTAATTGACCACGTACCTAGTACGATTCAGAGTAGTAATAAGTGGCATATGCACCACTAGCAGGACCAAAGATGGATATTTTCTCTTGATACAATTGAACCTTCTGGCCTCCATACCCATTTGGAATGGAACACGTTCCATGGTTAATAAGGTAGGGGATTGGTTTATCTTTCCCACTATTTTGTTTTATATGGCGGACTGACATAGGAAAGAATCATCATATAGGGGCCCCTTCACAAAGGTACGCCAAAAATTGGCCTACGGTAGTGTGAGCACGTGTATTGGACGAACGGTGGAATATTTTGCCACCATATCTGGGAAAAAAGCGGGGATTTGAGCCAGGAAATGGACGTGCGGCAAAATTTTAAAAAGCGTGTGTCTATTATGGCGTGAGCCCTTACCACCACCCATTGACTTAGTGGTAAGGGCTCAAGGGTTACCTCAACAGCAACCGTTCAGCACACGCCAACTGCCGATTACTGCCAGGAACGCCCCCGAAGTAGAAAATATAAAATTAGTTTCTACCACATGTTTTGGGCACGTGTGAAACTCGGAATTAGCACCAGGCACACACATTAGCCAGGTGGTAATGCTGATTTGATGCACGCTGGACATGAAAGGGCCCTTACACATCTTTGTAAGAGGGCTCCTAAATGAGAAGACGATTAGTTGTTTAGAATTTTGGTATCATTTGCATTAGGCAGCCATTTTGGTTTTGTTTTTTCACAGTAAGTCTTATTTCCTGACACAGTGTGAAGTGAAACAAAGAACTCTTGTCCTGAAGAGTTCCTCATCCATATTCCCTTCAGCGTCAGAATAAATTATAGCAGCATTCTATTAGTTTTGATATCAAGCTGCTAACCTGTTTCTTCTTTTGTGAGTAAGTGCATATACAGTACTCATGCAATGCACGCCAATGTGGCTGCGCTGCCAATTACCGTGGGTCTTATCTCCTAAAGGGAACTAATCCCTTCCCACTGCTATGGCCCCCTGGCTTCTCAACAAAGAATAACATCCACCCCTCCCCCTCTCTAGCTATCCTGAGGGTCAGGATCATCATTTAGTTGGGCTCCTTCCAGTGGCTTCAGAAAGACAACAACAGCCCTTTCAATGCCAGAACACTTTCTAGCGGCTTCCTCCCCTTTCATCTGTGGTCCCTTCAACTTCAAAGTGCCCTCTAGTGACCTTTTCCATCTCACTACATCGCTTCCCTGGGAGAACTCCCCCTGGTGGTCAGGTCATGTCAGGGCAGGTCCTATGCATATCCCCTTATAGATACATACATATACACACATGCATACATATGAGGGTTAAATGAAAATTAATGCCTCCATCTCCATACTTCATCAGCAGATGGCAGCACTGACACACTACATACGTTCATTTATTCTTTGAAATATCTTCCTTCACTTCAGTTGGCCAGAAGTGTCTGCGTGAAGAGACTGTTTTGCTATTGTTTCTGAAATGGAAGCATGCAGTGAGCACTCGGTACAATTTAAGCAACGTGCTGTGATAGAATTTCTGACTTTTGAAAGAATCTTTCCAATTCAAATTCACTGCTGCACGTAGGTTATTTATGTTGATAATTGTGTTGATGTGAGTACTGTGCGTCGCTGGGCCAAAAATTGTAAAGATTGTGGACTGGGAAGAACTGATTTGTGGGATCAAAACTGAAGTGGATGATCTGTGATAGCACCGGACGAGTCTCATACATGAAAGGTTGATGAACTTGTGAAGGACAATAAGAGGATCGTTCAAAGCATTACATTGAAAAACTGAAAATTGTGAAAGAATGAGAAGAGTTTACAAGCACAAGAAGGAAATTTTGTTGCAAAATGACAATACTAGGCATCACACAGCATGAAATATCACAGAGGCTTTTGACTTCTGCTTTTGACTCCTAATTTGTCACCTGCTCGTAACCTTTATCTTGTCTTCCTCTCTTCAATAGTCCCTTTTCCCTATGTGTCCTATCTGTCTGCCCTACCCTTATCCCTTATTGGTCCTGTCTGTCTGCCTGTCCTGATTTAGATTGTAAGCTCTTTCGAGCAGGGACGGTCTTTTCTTCATGTTCAATTGTGAAGCGCTGCGTACGACTGGTAGCGCTATAGAAATGATTTATAGTAGTAGTAGTAGAGGCAATTGCGAAGCTGGGTCTACCATGGTTTTCAGTCAGGAGGATCTGATCTTTATTAAAAATCTGTATCTAGAGAAAGGCTACGTTTCTCATCGACACTGGTGCAAGAATTTCCAGAAAAGAGGTGGAAGAGGATAAGCAAAGAATATATTTTGAAGAAATGGCTAGAAATGGGCTCAACTGACCGCCGGTCAGGAAGCAGCAGGGCCTGATCAGTTCTCAATGAAAAAAATATGGCAGTTGAAGAACCACGCAGTGAAGTGACATCGTTCAGGTAAGATGGCCAGCATGAGTGTAGGCTGATTGCAAATTTATTCAGGATGATATATCCCGCATTTTATCAAACTTGGTCAACTTTTGACAGAGTTATGCAGACAACAAGTTTTGAATAGTTGTTTTGAAGCATAGAGTATGTATACATGTATGTACTGTAGATATATATACATACATTCCTGAATCTTCATTTCCCCAATTGCAAAGGTCTAAAATACAAATTAATGCACGCCATCAACCTTTTCCTATATGAGCACGCAATTCTGGAACGCATTGCCACGCAACCTAAAAGCGACCTATGAACTGACCAACTTCCGTAAACTACTAAAGACCCATCTCTTCGACAAGATATACCACAAAGATCAAAACATGTGAAACCCCCACATATATCCAGCAATGCTAATTATGCCTTCTGTCATATCACTACCATTTATTATTCCACTACTATGCAACCCAAAATTCTTCTATAAAACCAAATCTCTACTTTCTTCTCATTTCCACTATCCAAGATATATTGAAAGCCACTTTGAGCCTGCAAAGAGGTGGGAAAATGTGGGATACAAATGCAATAATAAATAATAATAATATATAAAACATTAGTTATGGTATTTTTAGGAAGTAAATATATTAATGTTATGTTCTAAGCACATAGCATTCATGTTGTTATATGTCAGTATCTTTGTGAGGGATATGAGCTTAAGTGTGGCTGTGCCACATGAACTTTATCTTCTCACAACATCACTTTGTATTTGTTTACACCGGAGTCTGTAACGCCTCTCCGGTACTATGTAAGCCACATTGAGCCTACAAATAGGTGGGAAAATGTGGGATATAAATGTAAAAAATAAATAAATAAAATAAAATAACTCAACTGAAGCCTCGCATCACCCTATGCTTGGAACAACCTTCCCGAGCCCTTACGCCAAGCCCCCTCCCTGCCCATCTTCAAGTCTTTGCTTAAAGCCCACCTCTTCAATGCTGCATTCGGCACCTAACTCTTACCATTCAGTAAATCCAGACTGCCCCAATTTGACCGCCCCTATCGGACTGTCCATTCACTTGTCTCTTAGATTGTAAGCTCCTTGAGCAGGGACCGTCCCTCTATGTTAAATTGTACAGCGCTGCGTAACCCTAGTAGCGCTTTAGAAATGTTAAGTAGTAGTAGTAGGTTATACATACGGACCTTTCTGTGAAAAAGTATAGAAGGTGAAGAATTGACATATATACTTTAGCTCAAGCAATATTACACAATCAACTGACTGCATATCTAAAATGTTCCAGATATGTCTCCCAACTCCCCAAAAATCCTTTATATGGCTGTATTATTTTTCTTGAAAGCGAGGGAATAGAACTGTACATTCACATCTGACAATCTGTATTATTTTTAATACATTCTGGTTTTGAGTTCCTGATGGTTATTCTTTTTAACGTTGGTAAAAAAAAAAAAAAGAAAAATCCATCAAGATGTCACAAATCAGTAATCCCCAATAATAGTAATATATTTTTAAAAATGACTAAATTATATCATCTCTTTTCTGAACCATTTGCTAATGTGTCAAAACACTTTTCAGAACTGACTATTATAGAAATAATGATTTACTGCAATAATGGTTCTAAGGTAACATTACACATTCAAAACAGTAAGCCCATATATCTACAGTAGACCAAAAAAAAAACCCAATAAGAGGCAAGAAATAGTCTCATTACTTAAGTGTGCCTTTATGTATGGTGAGGGACCATTAACCTAATTGGACAATATTCAAAGGGACTTATCTGTGCAGTTTTCCAAAGTAGCAGGAATAAGTCCTTTGCTTTCACATTCCTGCCCCTTCTGAAAGGATAACTTAGAAAATAAGACCATAAGCATTGCCATACTGGGACAGACTAAAGATCTATCAAGCCTAGTATCCTGTTTCCAACAGTGGACAATCCAGGTCACAAGTAACTGACAAGATCCCAGAACAGTAAAACAGATTTTATGCTGCTTATCATAGAAATAAGCAATGGGTTTTCCGAAGTTCATCTTAATAATGGCTTATGGAATTTTCTTTTAGGAAATGATCCAAACCTTTTTTAAACCCTGCTAAGCTAACTGCTTTTCCTACATTCTTTGTCAGTGAATGCCAGTTTAATTACATGTTGTGTGAAGAAATATTTTTTCTGGTTTGTTTTAAATTTACTACATAGTAGCTTCATTGCATGCCCCCTAGTCCTAATATTTACCTCTACCCATTCCACTCCATTCAGTATTTTGTAAACCTCTATCATATTGGATAAGTTAATATAACGCCAGAAGATGTGCGAGTAAAGAGGAACAGGATTAGAGGTATGCTAGGGGAGGAGCCAATCTGGGTAGCAGTGATATTAGATGCTTTCCATGTAAGTTATCTACGTAAATCTGAACACATAATTTACAGGCTCAATCATATACAGATAACTCGTCCATATAAAGTTAGGTTTCTATATTCAGTGGTTTGATGGATACCTGAATGTGAAGTCCCACAGGGATCCGCCCTCTCACCGACTTTATTCAACTTAATGATGATACCCTTAGCCAAAATACTATCGAATCAAAACCTCAACCCATACATATACGCAGACGATGTAACGATCTACATCACATTTAAACAAGATTTAAATGAAATTTCTAACGACATCAACCAAAGTCTACATCTCATGCATTCATGGGTGGATGCATTTCAGCTGAAACTCAATACAGAAAAAACTCAATGCCTCAATACAAATACTCACCTCTCAACATAACACGAACAAATTCACCACCATTAACATACCTAAATTGAATCTTCCAATCTCGGACACCCTAAAAATTCTTGGAGTCACCATTGATCGACACCTAACACTTGAGAATCACGCGAAAAACACAACCAAGAAGATGTTCCACTCAATGTGGAAATTAAAAAGAGTAAGACCTTTCTTCCCAAGGACCGTCTTTCGAGGCCTGGTACAATCAATGGTACTCAGTCACTTAGACTACTGCAACACACTCTATGCTGGCTGCAAAGAACAAATAATCAAGAAACTTCAGACAGCCCAGAACACGGCAGCTAGACTCATATTCGGCAAAACAAAATAGGAGAGTGCTAAACCTTTACGAGAAAAGTTGCACTGGCTCCCTCTTAAAGAACGCATCACGTTCAAAATTTGTACCCTAGTCCACAAAATCATTTACGGAGATGCCCCAGCCTACATATCAGACCTAATAGAATTACCATCTAGGAATGCTAAAAAATCATCCCGTACATTCCTCAATCATCATTTCCCCAACTTCAAAGGTCTAAAATATAAACTAATGCACACAATTCTGGAACGCGCTGCCGCGCAACTTAAAATCGATCTATGAACTAACTGACTTCCGCAACCTATTGAAGACCCATCTATTTAACAAGGCATACCACAAAGACCAACAAACGTGAACTACTTCACATATATCCAACACTGACTGAATATTTGCTATTATACTAATATCATGCTTTATCATTATGTACCCCAAATCTTCTGTAATACTAAATGTTTATTTCTTATACATCTCCACTATTCATGATGTAATGTAAGCCACATTGAGCCTGCAAAGAGGTGGGAAAATGTGGGATACAAATGCAATAAATAAATAAATGGATATTTTGGTACCCATAAAGATATATGGAAAACATCTGTATTTTTTTATACTCTTGTCATGCTAAATAGTGCTCTGTAAGATCTCAGAGGTCCATTGAGGACTTGATACACTGTTGCAACGAAACTGTTCAATTTATTCCAAAATATAATGCATAAAGGTTAGGGATGAGAACATCCATAACATTTTTGGTTTGCTTTCATTTTTTTTCCATATTCTTCTCAATTTTCTGATGTTTTTTTCAGTTCATTTCACATATTCATTTAATAACTTATTTTGTGCATGAATTACAACATTTTAATACATGAAACATGTATCTACCCATTGTCATGGGTGGATGTGAAGCGTCTGTTCACGCTTTCCAAAAATACTAGGACTAGGGGGCATGTGATGAAACTACAGTGTAGTAAATTTAAAACAAATCGGAGAAAACATTTCTTCACCCAATGCGTAATTAAACTCTGGAGTTCGTTGCCGGAGAACGTGGTGAAGGCGGTTAGCTTGACAGAGTTTAAAAAAGGGTTAGACGGTTTCCTAAAGGACAAGTCCATAGACCACTACTAAGTGGACTTGGAAAAATCCACAATTTCGGGAATAACACGTATAGAATGTTTGTACGTTTGGGAAGCTCGCCAGGTGCCCTTGGCCTGGATTGGCCGCTGTCGTGGACAGGATGCTGGGCTCGATGGACCCTTGGTCTTTTCCCAGTGTGGCATTACTTATGTACTTATGTCATAGGTTTGCATGTACACAAATGTTGTTCACACTAAGGAGCCTTTTCACTAAGCTGCAATAAGTAGCTAGTGCAGGTTTTATTGCACTGTAAATGTTAATGTGGACACTACTGCATGTGAAAACCAGTGAGTGTGGTGTATTATAAGAACATAAGAATAGCCATACTGGGTTAGACCGATGGTCCATCTTGCCTACTATCCTGCTTCCAACAGTGGTCAATCCAGGTCACAAGTACCAGGCAGAAACCCAAATAGTAGCAATAGTCCATGCTACCAATCCCAGTGCAAGTAGCAGCTTCCCCCATGTCCATCTCAATAAAAGACTATAGACTTTTCCTTAAGGAACTTGTCCAAACCTTTTTTAAACCCAGATATGCTAACAGCTGTTACCACATCCTCCAGAAGTGAGTTCCAGAGCTTAACTATTCTTTGAGTGAAAAAATATTTCCTCCTATTTGTTTTAAAAGTATTTCCATGTATTTTTATTGAGTGTCCCCTAAAGACTGAAAAATCGATTCACTTCTACCTGTTCTACACACTCAAGATTTTGTAGACGCCAATCAAATTTCCCCTCATCCTCATATGGGAGGAGTTCCACCCCCTTTATCATTTTGGTCGCTCTTCTTTGAACCTCCGCTGCTCCGCTGCTCCCCAGTATCTCTCCACACTCGTCCTTCCCTACACCCCTTCCCTTGCACTCCGCTCCATGGATAAATCCTTCTTATCTGTTCCCTTCTCCACTACTGCCAACTCCAGACTTCGCGCCTTCTGTCTCGCTGCACCCTACGCCTGGAATAAACTTCCTGAGCCCCTACATCTTGCCCCATCCTTGGCCACCTTTAAATCTAGACTGAAAGCCCACCTCTTTAACACTGCTTTTGACTCGTAACCACCCGCCTCCACCTACCCTACCCTCCTCTCCTCCTTCCTGTACACATTGATTTGATTACTTTATTTTTTGTCTATTAGATTGTAAGCTTTTTGAGCAGGGACTGTCTTTCTTCTATGTTTGTGCAGCGCTGCGTACACCTTGTAGCGCTATAGAAATGCTAAATAGTAGTAGTAGTAATCTCAAGGAGTATCAACATTCCATGTAGAACCCCAAAGAATAGCAAGATTCTGGAATCGTAAAGAGTGACAAGATTCCATGCAAGATTCGTAACCACTTGTAACCACTCGCCTCCACCTACCCTCCTCTCTTCCTTCCCGTTCACATTAATTGATTTGATTTGCTTACTTTATTTATTTTTTGTCTATTAGATTGTAAGCTCTTTGAGCAGGGACTGTCTTTCTTCTATGTTTGTGCAGCGCTGCGTATGCCTTGTAGCGCTATAGAAATGCTAAATAGTAGTAGTAGTAGTTCTAGTTCCACTACATATTTTTGAGATACGGTGACCAGAATCGAATGCAATACTCAAGGTGAGGTCGCACCATGGAGCGATACAGAGGCATTATAATATTCTTGGTCATATTTTGCATCTCTTTCCTAATAATTCCTAGCATCCTGTTTGCTTTTTTGGCAGCCGCCACACATTGTGCAGAAGATTTCACAATGACACCCATAGATCTTTTTCTTGAGTTCTGACTCCTAAAGTAGACCCTAGCATCAGGTAAAAAAAAAACAAACCCAAGCTTTGTTTTAGCTGCATAAGGTAGGGAGACGCAGATTGTGGGTGGAGATAGGACATGGCCACCAGTGACAGCTAGTGCATGGATTGGTGTCACGGCTGCTGATCATGTGACTGCACTAAATGCCACCTCAAGAGATTAAGGGGTCCTTTTACAACGGCGCATTGAAAATGGCTTGTGGTAGTGTAGGCGCAGGTTTTGGGCACACACCGATCCATTTTTTAGCGTGCCTGTAAAAAAGGACTTTTTTTTTTTTTTTTGCTGAAAATAGATGTGTGGCAAAATCAAAATTGCCGCATGTCCATTTTGGGTCAGAGACCTTACCACCAGCGATAGACCTAGTGGTACAGAATCTGGGCGGTAATGACCTACGTGCATCAAATGGACGCGCGCAGAAAATAAAAAATATTTTCAGACGCGCGTAGCGGATGCATGTCAAAATCGAAATTGCCACAAGGGCCACGCAGTAACCGGGCAGTAACTCCAATCTGGCATGCATTCGGCACAGCCACATATCAACAGCCTGGTAGCATGGCCTCAATCTATGTCCTCCATAATCTGATTCCCCAACACATGTAAGGTCCTCAGAGCAGACCTCCGCACGTGACTACCCTTCCCCCTAATCCAATCCCCACAATGACCCTCGCAAAGGGAGACCTACTAATACTACTACTAATTATTTCTATAATGCTACTAGACATACGCAGTGCTGTACACGTGGAGGGGCATAATCTGGCATTTGGTATAAGTGGGTACCTAAAAGCAGAAGCTGCCCACGCAACTTACAGTATTCTGTATGTTATATGTGTCACTGGAGCCCTGCCCATGTCCTACACATGCTTTGCCTCTGTACGCCTCTTGCATTTACATGCTGCATTAGGTACATTTAGAGGGCCATAATCGAACTGTCATCTTTTCCTTCGATAATACGGTTGGCGCTGGCTAAATCTCAACATTTAGGTCGAATGTTGAGATTGCCAGGTTTAGAGATGGCCAGGTTCAGTTTTTGGCCATAATGGAAACCAGGCCCGGCCATCTCAAACCCGGCGAAATGCAATCCTTTTGGTTGTGGGATGAGCCAGTAGTGCACTGGCCCCCCTGACATGTCAGGACACCAACTGGGCACCCTAGGGGGCACTGCAGTGGACTTCAAAAATTGCTCCCAGGTGCATACCTCCCCTTCCTTGAGTGCTGAGCCCCCCAAATCCAGCCCCCAACCCACTTCCCACAACTCTACACCATTACCATAGCCCTAAGGGGTGAATGGGGGCAGCTACATGTAGGTACAGTGGGTTTTTTTGGGGGGGGGGGTTTGGAGGGCTCAACATATACCACTACAAGTGTAACAGATAGGGAGGGGATGGGCCTGGGTCCACCTGCCTGAAGTGCACTGCACCCACTAAAAGTGCTCCAGGGACCTGTATACTGCTGCGATGGACCTGAGTATGACATTTGAGGCTGGCATAGAGGCTGGCAAAAAAAGTTTTTAAAGTTGTATTTTTGAGGTGGGAGGGGGTTAGTGACCACTGAGGGAGTCAGGGGAGGTGATCCCCGATTCCCTCCGGTGGTCATCTGGTCAGTTAGGGCACTTTTTTGGGACTTGGACCTGAAAAAAAAAAGGGACCAAATAAAGTGGACCAAATTCTCGTCAGGGCCGGCTTTGTTTTTTCGATTATCGGGCAAAGCCGGCCATCTCAATGCACGCCCCCCCCCCGTCCTGCCTTCGTTACCGTGCCAACACGTCCCCTTGAACTTTCGCTGGCCCCGCGACGGAAAGCAGTTGGAGCTGGCCAAAATTGGCTTTCGTTTATACCGATTTGGCTGGATTCAGGAGATCGCTGGCCATCTCCCAATTTGTGGCGGAACATGGCCGGCGATCTCTTTCGAAAATAAGCTAGTTAGTGAAATAGCAATGGAATATGAGCTAACGTAAGTTCGCTCCTTTCTGATCTTGAATATTCTGGTGCTTCTTGGTTTATGTGTATGGACATTATTTATATTTTTGGATTACTGTTTTTCAGTCAACAGATTTGTGTGTGTGTGTGTGTGTGTGTGTGTGTGTGTTGGGGTGGTTGTTTATACAGATTCCCATTGAAGTTGTCATAATCCTGGTTCAATGTAATAAAATATAATATATAAAATAAGCATTTGACATTAAAAAAAAAGAAATAAATTAAGGGATACAAAATTGGGAGTATGAATGATGTATAGAGTTTTCAGCTAAACTCACTGAAATTTAGCTCAGCTGTGGTTGCAGCTTATACTGAATCCTCCTTGGTTCCCTTTTAACTAGAGTTTTACAGGATTGTGTTATTTTCTAGGTATCTGATATATCGTTCATGTTTTGGGATTGACTATTTTTGATTTTTGTTTACATCTTTTGTCTCTCCCTTGGGGATTTTTTGTTGCTAGGTTCACCGTAGCAGAATATTGACATTTGCTGTGCACACATGTGCTTGTCAGTGTCAGTATTCAATACATTTACATGCATAGCACATGCATAAATGTAAACACTCTTTGCAGGCAGGGCACGGCTCCTGCATGTGTTGAATAGGCTTTGCATTTAAGAACATAAGAACATAAGCACCGCCATACTGGGAAAAGACCAATGGTCCATCAAGCCCAGCATCCTATCTCCAACAGCGGCCAATCTAGGCTTCAAGAACCTGGCAAACCCCCCCCCCCCCCCCAAAAAAAAAAAATAATAATAATAATTAATTAATTTTTAATAATGTTCAATCGACTTTTCCCTCAGGAATCTGTCCAAACCCCCTTTAAATTCCGTAAGGCCAGCTGCTGTCACTACATTCTCCGGCAACGAGTTCCAGAGTCCAACTACACGCTGAGTAAAGAAAAACTTTCTCCTATTTGTTTTAAATCTACCATATTCTAGCTTCATCTTGTGTCCCCTGGTTTTGTTGTTGTTTGAAAGTGTAAACAAACGCTTCACATCTGTCCGCTCTACTCCGCTCATTATCTTGTAGACTTCTACAGTGGGGGAAATAAGTATTTGATCCCTTGCTGATTTTGTAAGTTTGCCCACTGACAAAGACATGAGCAGCCCATAATTGAAGGGTAGGTTATTGGTAACAGTGAGAGATAGCACATCACAAATTAAATCCGGAAAATCACATTGTGGAAAGTATATGAATTTATTTGCATTCTGCAGAGGGAAATAAGTATTTAATCCCTCTGGCAAACAAGACCTAATACTTGGTGGCAAAACCCTTGTTGGCAAGCACAGCGGTCAGACGTCTTCTGTAGTTGATGATGAGGTTTGCACACATGTCAGGAGGAATTTTGGTCCACTCCTCTTTGCAGATCATCTCTAAATCATTAAGAGTTCTGGGCTGTCGCTTGGCAACTCGCATCTTCAGCTCCCTCCATAAGTTTTCAATGGGATTAAGGTCTGGTGACTGGCTATGCCACTCCATGACCCTAATGTGCTTCTTCCTGAGCCACTCCTTTGTTGCCTTGGCTGTATGTTTTGGGTCATTGTCGTGCTGGAAGACCCAGCCACGACCCATTTTTAAGGCCCTGGCGGAGGGAAGGAGGTTGTCACTCAGAATTGTACGGTACATGGCCCCATCCATTCTCCCATTGATGCGGTGAAGTAGTCCTGTGCCCTTAGCAGAGAAACACCCCCAAACATAACATTTCCACCTCCATGCTTGACAGTGGGGATGGTGTTCTTTGGGTCATAGGCAGCATTTCTCTTCCTCCAAACACGGCGAGTTGAGTTCATGCCAAAGAGCTCAATTTTTGTCTCATTCTGACCACAGCACCTTCTCCCAATCACTCTCGGCATCATCCAGGTGTTCACTGGCAAACTTCAGACGGGCCGTCACATGTGCCTTCCGGAGCAGGGGGACCTTGCGGGCACTGCAGGATTGCAATCCGTTATGTCGTAATGTGTTACCAATGGTTTTCGTGGTGACAGTGGTCCCAGCTGCCTTGAGATCATTGACAAGTTCCCCCCTTGTAGTTGTAGGCTGATTTCTAACCTTCCTCCTTGATCAAGGATACCCCACGAGGTGAGATTTTGCGTGGAGCCCCAGATCTTTGTCGATTGACAGTCATTTTGTACTTCTTCCATTTTCTTACTATGGCACCAACAGTTGTCTCCTTCTCGCCCAGCGTCTTACTGATGGTTTGTAGCCCATTCCAGCCTTGTGCAGGTGTATGATCTTGTCCCTGACATCCTTAGACAGCTCCTTGCTCTTGGCCATTTTGTAGAGGTTAGAGTCTGACTGATTCACTGAGTCTGTGGACAGGTGTCTTTCATACAGGTGACCATTGCCGACAGCTGTCTGTCATGCAGGTAACGAGTTGATTTGGAGCATCTACCTGGTCTGTAGGGGCCAGATCTCTTACTGGTTGGTGGGGGATCAAATACTTATTTCCCTCTGCAGAATGCAAATAAATTCATATACTTTCCACAATGTGATTTTCCGGATTTAATTTGTGATGTGCTATCTCTCACTGTTACCAATAACCTACCCTTCAATTATGGGCTGCTCATGTCTTTGTCAGTGGGCAAACTTACAAAATCAGCAAGGGATCAAATACTTATTTCCCCCACTGTATCATATCACCCCTCAGCCGCCTTTCTCCAAGCTGAAGAGCCCTAACCTTCTTAGCCTTTCCTCATAGGGAAGTCGTTCCATTCCTTTATCATTTACTGAACTTAATTTTTGCAGTTAAAGTGCAATGAGTGTGAAAACTTACTGCCCTTTAGAAAAAGGGCCCCCCTTAAATGCACACGGAGGAAATGTAGATCCCCAATACAATTCAGCAACTTACCAATGCTGGAATACCCAGGCGTAGTTGGATCACCCCCGCTATTTACGGCGACTAAAAGGATTTACTTTCAGCATCCGAGGTCTTTGGCAAGTCACATGGATCGACATAGAGGAGCACTCCTCCAAAGCCTGCTTCTTCTAACAGAGAGAGCTGGGGGGGAAAGCAAAAAAGATGGATGCTTTTTAATCTGAACATCTATGATAATTCAGCATAGTGCATAATTACTATGGAAAAGAACCTGAAACAAAGAAATCTGAATTTCCTTAATTACTTTGATTATGTATCTCCCATTTTCCCTTGTTAACACATTGTGAGCTCATTTACCAGTACAGTGTCAAAATCAGCTTTAAAAAAAAAAAAAAACCTCAGAAAGGATCCAAATCATTGGTGCGAATATGGCAATTTGCTTTTACAATTTATTGTGGTACAGACATATCACTTGATTACAGTCAATAATTTGAACTGTAAAGCATTAAGTAGTGAAAGGTAACAGGCAGGGCTTACAAAGGACATTCATTCTTGTACCCTCCATTAACTACTAGGCACCTTGCCTCCCGTCCCAACAATAATGATCACCTTAAAACCACCCTCCCAGAATAACCTGAGTAAATGGGCTATTTGGAGTGGAGGAGTTGCCTAGTGGTTAATGTAGCGAACTTTGATCCTGTGGAACTGGGTTCAATTCCCACTGCAGCTCCTTGTGACTCATAGTAACATAGTAGATGACGGCAGAAAAGACCTGCATGGCCCATCCAGTCTGCCCAGACAAAGTCATATGTGTATACCTTACCTTGAATTTGTACCTGTCCTTTTCAGGGCACAGACCATATAAGTCTGCCCAGCAGTATTTCCCGCCTCCCAACCACCAGTCCCACCTCCCATCACCGGCTTTGGCACAGACCGTATAAGTCTGCTCTCCACTATCCTCGCCTCCCAACCACACCCCCTCTTCCCCCCACCTGCTCTGCCACCCCAATTTCAGCTAAGCTTCTGAGGATCCATTCCTTCTGCACAGGATTCCTCTATGCATATCCCACGCATGTTTGAACTCCGTTACCGTTTTCATCTCCACCACCTCCCGCGGGAGGGCATTCCAAGCGTCTACCACCCTCTCCGTGAAAAAAATACTTCCTGACATCTTTCCTGAGTCTGCCCTTAACCCTCCATTGCTCCAGTTACAAATATGTACCTGTATATACTATATAAACCGCTTTGAATGTAGTTGCAAAAATCACAGAAGGCGGTAGATCAAGTCCTATTTCCCTTTCCCTATTTGAGATTCTACATGGAATGTTGCTACTATTGGAGATTCTAGATGGAATGTTGCTACTATGAGATTCTGTTGCTACTGTTTGAGATTCTACATGGAATGTTGCTAGTGGAGGAGTAGCCTAGTGGTTAGTGCAGTGGACTTTGATCCTGGGGATCTGGATTGATTCCCACTGCAGATCCTTGTGACTCTGGGCAAGTTACTTAACCATCCATTGTCCCAGGTACAAATAAGTACCTGTATATACTATGTAAACTGCTTGAATGTAGTTGCAAAAAGCTCAGGAAGGCAGTATATCAAGTCCCATTCCCTTTTCCTATTTGAAAGTTGCCTACCTTCCCTAGTGGTGAAAGTCCCTCCTAAAGTTTCTTCTTTGAGTTTGTGTGGTTGTCAAAAATTTGACTGCACCTGTACTTTGGCCCCCCCCCCCCCCCCCCCCCAGATGAATGCCTAGCCATGCCTAATGGTTGGGCCAGCCCTGGTAACAGGAAAAGTTGGTTTTTTAGAAGTAAATCAATTGATATTATATAACTTATTTTTGTAAGTATTCAACAATAGCAATGTTTATTAACAAAGGCTAAGAGGATAACATTTTATTAGGTCATCTAAGTACGAAAATTGATGATTAGTGCATTCGAAATTATGCACAAAAAAAGAAAAGGTGGATCTGGTTGATTCTACTATGATAAGTGTGGATTTTAAATCGTTACAAAATGCACACATGAAGAAATTTGTTATAATTTGAAAACATCTATAGTTTGTTAGAGAATGTTTGACCAATTATATAGAGATGCCTAAATTTATGTGCATACCATAATTATCAATCTGCCTCCCTGGATGGATGGCTGGCTAGGTTCATAACCGTATGCTAATGAGCATACATCAGCTCGTCTCCAGCGTTCCCTTCCCTCTCAGTTTCCCGCCCTTGCGGAAAGATGAAATGATATCAGAGGAGGGCAGGACACAGAGGGAAGGCAAGGGAAGGCTGGAGGCGACGCGAGCCAAGCCTGCCGCCGCTGCGACCTGAGGTAACATGAACGGTTTAAAGGCAGGGCGGCAGGAAGGACAAGAGGACGGTTGTGGGAGATGACAGCGGGCAGGTGAGAGTAGGGGGTTCAACTCGACCTTGGGTGCTTAAAACGGAGGCAGGTAGGAGCTGGGGTGCCTCACTGGACATGGATTGGATGGGAAGGGAGGGCAGGGCAAAGGAGAATCGCTGGACATAGGTGGGATGGGAGGGGAGAATTGCTGGACATGGAGGGGAGGGCAGGGGAGAGAGGGAAATCGCTTAGACAATAGCCTTACTAGGGCCCGTTTCATTTTTCGTGAAACGGGCTTGTTGCTTGTCATTTATAAAGCAGAAGGTTAACCCTTGGTTTACTGCATATTAACTGTGAAAATACCACTAAGCCCCTTAACGTGGCTCTGCACTAGCAGATAAAGTGGGGGTAAACCGGGGCATTATCCTCCAAATTCTATAAAAGTTGCTATAAATTGCGCACCTCTTCAGCTTGAAAGTTGCAATGTACTCATGAATATTTCAATGCATAATACTTTTGTATCTTTTGAAATTATATGCAATTTTACTATCCTTGATTAAGATAAACAACATCAACATTTCAATGTACCAGTATTAATAGGCTATGCACCTCTTCTGAAAAAGTGTTTTAGCGGTCAGCAGTGATAAATATTTAATGGCCAATGGCATATTAATGTGCCACTTCATAGACTGGTACCTCTGGCATACACCAGGATAAATCAAACGGCAGGCACAAAATATTATAAATAAATAATGAGACCTACATGGCTTTAATTTTACTAGGTGAGAATGGCGATTAACAGATGAAGTTCTAGAATAAGAATGCTGAATTCCCACATCCAAATAAGGATTCACAGAAAACAAAATAAAAGCGAGGAGGTCATTTGTATCCAGTACCCAATAGTAAAATTGGTTATAGTCAGGGCTGCTGGTTTCTGGCAATTGATGCATCATTAGCATTGAATCATGGGAAACCTAGCTGAGCAGGAGGCCATTGCAACCACTAAACCCCACCCACATGCTCCCTGTATGGTCAGTGTTAGACTTTGCTCCTCCTCCAAGCCACGCTTCCCTTCTACCCATCAGCCAGGCTGCCACTTTCCCCCAGATTCTATATAGAGTGCCTAGAGATCCGCGCCGCAATCTAAGTGTATTCTATATCAACGCGCATAACTTAATTGGCTTAACAAGCTCATCAACGTTGATGACAGCTCTCAACGAGCAATAATGAGCACTAATTGGCAATAAATTATGCGCACAACTCGCTTACACCGAATTCTGTATAGCACGCCTAGAGATCCTTGCTGAAATCCAGGTTGATTCTATAACAAAATGCTTAATTGGCTTAGCAAGCTAATTAGCATTGATAACAGGACTAACAACTACTACTACTACTACTATTAGCATTTCTATAGCGCTACAAGGCATACGCAGCGCTGCACCAAACATAGAAGAAAGACAAGCAATAAGCACTAATTGGCAATAATTAAAATTACATGCACAATTCGCTAAGCGTATTCCGTAAATGCACTGCGCCTAACTTCTAACATGCACAGACAAAAAGGGGGCGTGGTTGTGGGCAGGATAAGGGCATTTCAAAGCCATTCTGAAATTACGCATGTAGTTATAGAATATGGCCCTCTGTGTCTAAATCTGCACCATGGTTACATTGGTGTAAATGGAGGCACACGGTTTTAGGCGCTGTCATACCAAGTCTATTCTATATAGTGCGCCTAAATGTAGGCTCCTCTTATAGAATATACTTAAGCGCAAATGTTTTCTACATGATTTTTTTAGGTGCCATATATAAAATCCACCTCTAGTGTAACACACTGTACCTAACTTCTAACATGCGCAGGCAAAAAGAGGCGTGGTTATAGGTAGGGAAATCAGCATTTCGTGGGCATTCTGAAATTTATGTGTGTAGTTATAGAATATGGCTCTGTGCACCAAAATCTACGCCAAGTTTTTGATGGTGTAAATGGAGGCACATAGTTTTAGGTGCTGGGATATCAACTACTTAGTAACATAGTAGATGATGGCAGAAAAAGACCTGCATGGTCCATCCAGTCTGCCCAACAAGATAAACTCATATGTGCTACTTTTTTGTATACCCTACCTTGATTTGTACCTGTCCTGTATAAGTCTGCCCAGCACTATCCCCGCCCCCCCAACCACCAGCCCCGCCTCCCACCACTGGCTCTGGCACAGACCATATAAGTCTGCCAGCACTATCCCCGCCTCCCACCACCGGTTCTGGCACAGACCGTATAAGTCTGCCCAGCACTATCCCCGCCTCCCAACCACCAGCCCCGCCTCCCAACCACCAGCCCCGCCTCCCACCACCGGTTCTGGCACAGACCGTATAAGTCTGCCCAGCACTATCCCCGCCTCCCAACCACCAGACCCGCCTCCCCACCACCAGCTCTGCCACCCAATCTCGGCTAAGCTCCTGAGGATCCATTCCTTCTGAACAGGATTCCTTTTATGTTTATCCCACGCATGTTTGAATTCCGTTACTGTTTTCATTTCCACCACATCCCACGGGAGGGCATTCCAAGCATCCACTACTCTCTCCGTGAAAAAATACTTCCTGACATTTTTCTTGAGTCTGCCCCCCTTCAATCTCATTTCATGTCCTCTCGTTCTACCGCCTTCGCATCTCCGTAAAAGGTTCGTTTGCGGATTAATACTTTTCAAATATTTGAACGTCTGTATCATATCACCCCTGTTTCTCCTTTCCTCCAGAGTATATATGTTTAGGTCAGCAAGTCTCTACTCATACGTCTTGTAACGCAAATCCCATACCATTCTCGAGCTTTCTCTTTGCACCGCTTCAATTCTTTTTCACATCCCTTAGCAAGCTACGGCCTCCAAAACTGAACACAAATACTCAGATGGGGTCTCACCAACGACTTATACAGGGGGCATCAACACCCCCTTTCTTCTGCTGGTCAACCTCTCTCTATAACAGCCTAACAACCTTCTAGCTACGGTCACGTCCTTGTCACACTGTTTCATCGCCTTCAAATCCTAGATACTATCACCCCCAGATCCCTCTCCCGTCCGTACCTATGCGTATTCTATTATACCGCTGCCTTAAATCTAGGTGCTGCTTATAGAATAAAAATAGTCAGAAGCAGAGGTGTAGCTATGTGGGGCCACGGGGACCTGGGACCCTGTAGATTGGCCCTGGACCCCCCGACAACAACCCTCTCGCCCCCTCCCCCCATCGCCGTCGCCATCTCCGTCTGCTACCTTTGTTGGAGGGGTCCCCAACCCAGCCGAGGTCCTCTTCTTCCGGCGCAAGGCTTCGTTCTGTTTCTGTGAGTCTGATGTCCTGCACGTACAAGTGAAAAAATTATTTTGGGCCTCTTACCAAAGCATGTAGCAATTCCCGGTGCAGCAAAGCCGACAAAGTCCATTCACTTTGAATGGGCTTCATCGGCATTGCTGCGTGGGAATAGCTAGCATGGTTTGGTAAAAGAGGCTCGTAATTACCACCCCTGCCATCCTCCAACATTACTAAGTAACTCACAAGAAACTGAGTCCTGCAGTGAAGGTAGGTAACATCAGAGAAAGGATTGGAAGGGAAGACGAGGGGAATAGGCAAGACAATGGAATGAAGACTGTGTGGATCAGAGAAAAGGTGTGAAGGGATTGTAAATGCATGTACTTTAGAAAATAAGAACATACGTGTTGCCATATTGGGACGCACCAAAGGTCCATTAAGACCAGTATTCGGTTTTCAGCAGCGGCCAATCCAGGTCACAAGTACCTGGTAAGATCCCAGAACAGTAAAACAGATTTTAAGCTGTAGATTTTCCAATTCCATTCTAATAATGACTTATGAATTTAGGAAATTAGCCAAACCTTTTTTGAACCCTGCTAAGCTAACTACTTTTATCACTTTCTCTGGCAACAAATTCCAGAGTTTAATTACTCAATGAGTAAAGAAATATTTTTTCTGATTTGTTTTAAATGTACTACTTTGTAGCTTCATTGCATGCCCCCTAGTCCTAGTAGTTTTGGAAAGAGTAAACAAGCGATTCACGTCCACCTGTTCCACTCCACTCATTATTTTATAGACCTCTGTCATATCTCGTCTTAGCTGTCTTCTCCAAGCTGAATTGCCCTAGCTGCTTTAGCCTTTCCTCATATGGAAGTTGTCCCATCCCCTTTATCATTTTTGTTCTTCTCTGTACCTTTTCTAATTCTGCTGTATCTTTATTGAAAAGCGGTGACCCGAATTGCACACAGTGTTCGAGGTGCAGAACTGAGAGATCAAGCTGCAACAGGATTTCAAAAACTTTAATGCTGAATTTTCTAACCCTGGTCACAGAATATACAGTACTCATAGGACACCGGAGGCTGTGGTTATTGGAGATCATATTGGCTTCAATTTCATTTTCAAAGAAAATCACATAATAAAGGATGTTTTAAGCTAAGCACAAGAAGACATTGTTCCCAAATTATGCCTGTAAAATACTGTACTGCAGCCTGAGACACGTTTGTCCTTCAGATTAATCTCTGCATGGAATGCTTCATAAAGTCTTATATATATAAAAAAATATAAATCCAGAAGAAGCAAGTTTCACACTTGCATTGTTAATTATGATAATACCATACTTCACTGCATTGTAAAACTATTGATAGGTATTTAGCATTGTATTTCAATGTTTCAATTCAAAAAGTTGCATTATATTTTTTTGTTAATGAACAGAAATGAAACAAAACAACAAAAGCAAAATTAAATGAGATGATGCCTTATTTATTGCGCTGAGAATATCCCCCAAATTCTAATAAATGCAACTCAAAATTGCACGCACTAATTTGGATATGTGCTCAATTTGTGTGCACAATTTAATTGAACGAGCCAATTAGTGCCAATAATTGACTGCTAACGATCAATTATTGGCACTAATTGGCAACAATTTGCATTTACGCATGCATCTTCCTAGTCAGTATTCTATAAAGATATGCCGGTAAATATTTAAGCATGGATCAGAAAAAGGGATGTGACCACGGGAGGGGCATGGGTGGTCAGGAACGTGCCTAGAACGTGCGTTCATTGTTACAGAATACGACAGATCCACAATTAATTTAGGCATGGGGATTTACACCAGGTTTTGTTGATGATATGTTGAAACCCGTTGCTCAGTGTGCTGTGGCGTCTAAGAAAGCAAATAGATTGTTAGGTATTATTAGGAAAGGAAAGGAAAACAAAAACGAGGACATTATAATGCCTTTGTGGAGGAGTAGCCTAGTGGTTAGTGCAGTAGACTTTGATCCTGGGGAACTGAGTTCAATTCCCACTGCAGGTCCTTGTGACTCTGGGCAAGTCACTTCACCCTCATTGCCCCTGGTACAAATAAGTACCTGAATATATGTAAACCACTTTGAATGTCAAGTCCCAGTTCCCTTTACCTATTTGAGATTCTACATGGAATGTTGCTATTCCACTAGCAACATTTCATGTAGATGCCTGCCCTTGCAGATCAGGAATGCGGCCGCGCAGGCTTCTGTTTCTGTGAGTCTGACGTCCTGCACATATGTGCAGGATGCCAGACTCACAGAAACAGAAGCCTGCGCGGCCGCATTGCTGATCTGCAAGGGCAGGCTTCTACATGAAATGTTGCTAGTGGAGGAGTAGCCTAGTGGTTAGTGCAGTGGACTTTGATCCTGGGGAGCTGAGTTCAATTCCCAGTGCAGCTCCTTGTGACTCTGCGCAAGTCACTTAACCCTCCAATGCCCCTGGTACAAAATAAGTACCTGAATATATGTAAACCGCTTTGAATGTAGTTTCAAAAAAAAAAAAACCTCAGAAAGATGGTATATCAATTTCCATTTCCCTTTGTATCGCTCCATGGTGTGACTGCACCTCGAATATTGTGTGCAATTATGGTCACCTAATCTCAAAAAAGATATAGAGGGGCATAATCGAAAGGGATAGTTTTGTTGAGGACGTCCTCGCAAAACATCCCGATGGAGGGGCGGGGAAACCCGTATTATCGAAACAAGATGGACGTCCATCTTTTGTTTCGATAATACGCTCGGGGATGCCCAAATCTTTAAATTTTGGTTGTCCTTAGAGATGGTCATCCCTAGACTTGGTCATTTCTGATTTTCAGTGATAATGGAAACCAAGGACGCCCATCACAGAAATGACCAAATCAAAGCCCTTTGGTTGTGGGAGGAGCCAGCATTTGTAGTGCACTGGTCCCCCTGATATGCCAGGACACTAACCGGGCACCCTAGGGGGCACTGCAGTGGACTTCATAAAATGCTCCCAGCATAGCTCCCTTACCTTGTCTGCTGAACCCCCAACCCCCCCTAAAACCCACTACCCACAACTGTACACCACTACCATAGCCTTATGGGTGAAGGGGGCACCTATATGTGGGTACAGTGGGTTCTGGTGGGTTTTGGAGAGCTCGCTGTTTCTTCCACAAATGTAACAGGTAGGGAGGGAGATAGGCCTGGGTCTGCCTGCCTGAAGTGCACTGCACCCACTAAATCTGCTCCAGGGACCTGCATACTGCTGTGATGGACCTGAGTATGATATCTGAGGATGGCATAGAGGCTGGCAATCAATATTTGAAAAATGTTTTTTTGAGGGTGGGAGGGGGTTAGTGACCACTGGGGAGTAAAGGGAGGTCATCCCCGATTCTCTCCAGTGGTCACCTGGTCATTTCGGGCACCTTTTTGTGCCTTGGTTGTAAGAAAAACACGACCAGGTAAAGTCGTCCAAGTGCTCGTCAGGAACGCCCTTTTTTTCCATTATGGGTCGAGGATGTTCATGTATTAGGCAATATTTCGCAACCTGGTACAATTCATGGTACTAAGTCATCTAGACTACTGCAACGGAATCTACGCGGGATGCAAAGAATAGATCTCCATCACCCAAGTGGCAAAGGACTCAAATACAAATCAACCTATTCATCCAGCTTTTCCTATATAAGCACACAACTAAGGAATGCGTTACCAAGCACCGTGAATACAACAAACAACCACCTAACGTTCCGGAAACTACTAAAAACCAACTATTCAAAAGGCAAACCCTAACAATCCAACTTAAATGCCTTAACCCTGCAACACAACGAAACCAAAGCTCGTACTGGACATAACTTAACTCTTCCTCTACGATTCTCTAACGTGTCTGTCTGTAACCACATGAACTGTACTCTACTACAACATCACTCTGTTATTTGCTCATACCGGTATGGCGATTGCCTGTACGGTACTATGTAAGCCACATTGAGCCTGCAAATAGGTGGGAAAATGTGGGATACAAATGCAACAAATAAATAATAAATAAATAAAATATTTCCTCCTAATAATTTTAAAAGTGTTTCCATGTAACGTCATTGAGTATCCTCTAGTTTTTGTACGTTTTGAAAGAGTAAAAAAAAATCGATTCACTCTGCTCGTTCTACACCTTCAGGATTTTGTACACCTCAATCATATTCCCCCCTCGGCCGTCTCTTTTCCAAACTGAAGTTTGCATGAGGATTAACTGAATGCAACATTACTTCGATTCATATATATTACATATTTTATTTTTTTTTCAGTGTGTTTTTGCATTACACAGTTGTCTACCTTGCCAGAATTTCAACCATTTGCTTGGACTGAAAAGATGCTCAGATGCTCCTTCCTTGTTTAGTTCAGTCCACTGCATTTCTGCTTCTGTGCCCAATGAATAAACCAATCAATTTAGGACAATATATCAACTCTCTCTCTCTCTCTCTCTCTCTCTCTCTAAGTAATTCCTCCTCTACTAAAAGAAAGTAAAATCACATTATTATGTTCCATAAATCTAGACTGCTTTCAGAAGATCCAAACAAATATATTTAATTACCCACCAGGGTCAAGGAAACTTTACATGCCTGACGCATTGCATTATGATGGGTTGTGGTATAATGCTAAAAGATTAAATATGAACATTTTAGGGGTCCTTTTACTAAGCCACGTAAGCGTGTACGCATGCTAAAATGGAGTTACTGCCCTACTACTGAGTGGCTCTTGCAGTAATTTCAATTTGGCATGCGGTCCGCTATGTGCATCTGAAAAATATTTTTTTTTATTTTCTGGCGCACGTAACGGACGCGTGCAAGTGGCATTTGGAGCGCGTAGGTCATTATCCGCCCGGTTATTGCGTGAGTCTTTACTGCTAGGTCAATGGCTGGTGGTAAGGTCTCAGACCCAAAATGGCATGCGCGGCAAGTTCATTTACGTCCATTTTCGGCAAAAAATAAAAAAGGCCTTTTTTACAGGCGCGCTAAAAAAATGGATCGGCGCGCACCAAAAACCCATGCAAGCCATTTTTCAGCGCGCATATGTAAAAGGACCCCTTAGTTAATTATCACTTTCCTCGGTGTGTCTGAACTGAACAAGCACATTGAAGTGAATTTGAGTACATCATTATAAATTATAATAATGCATGAAAATGCTTTCTATACTTTACAGTATCCCTGGATTATCCACAGAATGGATAAACTATGCATGTTTCTCTCTCCACTGCGGAGATAAAAAAAAGCAGATCGTGTAAAAAGATAATTATAGTTTATTTCAAACAATATACTGGTATAAATATAGACAGCCCGACACAGGCCGTGTTTCGCCCAACTGGGCTGCTTCAGGGGCTATAAAAAACATATATATTAACAGTTATAGTATTGAACTGTTTTTTATAGCCCCTGAAGCAGCCCAGTTGGGCGAAACACGGCCTGTGTCGGGCTGTCTATATTTATACCAGTATATTGTTTGAAATAAACTATAATTATCTTTTTACACGATCTGCTTTTTTTATCTCCACCTTGGAGTTTGCAGACCGTCTGCCTTTGTGCTTTCTTGGACTCTCTCTCCACTGCAGCATGGATGCCGAGCTTCATCTCAGCAGACTAATGCTAAACTGACAATACAATACTATATTTACAACACACATCAAACATATAAACGGCGAGTGACCGTACTCACTCGCAAATGCGCATTAGAGACTTCCCTCTCTGCCCCGCCCCCGCGTCAATACGTGATGACGGGGGCGGGACAGAGAGGGAAGTCTCTACTGGCATGCTGCAGACGTCGGAACCGCTCCCCCTCCGCCCCGCCATCTGGCCGAGCACTGTGAACTTACATCACCACGCAGCAGCAGGCACATCAGCAAAGCTGCCGTCGGGCTTCCTTCTCTGCCTTTGTCCAGCCCTCGCCGACGTTACGACACACGAGGGCGGGACACAGGCAGAGAAGGAAGCCCGCCCCAACGGCAGCTTTGCTGATGTGCTTGCTGCTGCGTGCTGAATGATGTAAGTTTACAGTGCTGCTCGGGCTGGGTGGAGGGGCGGCGGCGACTCCGGGGGAGGCGGGCCGCGGCGGCGACAACCTCGGGGGGGGGCTCGGAAGCCCCCCCATTCCAAAGGTAGCCCGTTTTCAAGGCAAAATAGTCAAAATTCAATATGAAATATACAAAACTAGTGGAACCATGCCCGTTTCCTCAACAATGAAACGGGCCCTGGGAAGGCTGTAATGTAAGCTTTTTTTTCTCTCTCTCTCCCCTGCCCTCCCCTCCATATCCAGTGATTCTTCCCTCCCCTCCTCTCCATGTCCAGCAATTCTTCCCGCGATTCTCTCCTCCCCTCGATTTCTACCTGAACGTTCTCTGGCTGGCTGGCGCTGGCTTCCGTTCCATTCGTAACATACCTCCTGACGTCAGCTTAACTCCAGCATTCCCTTCCCTCTCACTGTTCCGCCCTCTGATGTCATTACGCCTTGACGCGAGGGCGGGACAGTGAGGGGGAATGGAACGTCAGGAGATGTTACGAACCCAGGCAGCCAGACATGGAATGTTGGAGGTTTAAATTTATTATATTGGATAGAAAGAAGCTAATATTTAAAAAAAAAACTGTTCAGGTAAATTCAGGAGTTAGGTAAATCTCTGATTTGAAAATCTCCCCTCCCCCACCAACTACATGAATTGTTTAGGAAAGACAATGCTTCGGACATTTTTGCAAGGCTTCAGTCACAGTTAAACCTGGTGGGTCTTATTAAAGTGCCCTGAAAAATGGCCTGTGCTGTGTAGATGTGTGTATTGGACGTGAACAAGTCCATTTTTCAGCGCACCTGCAAAAAAAAAAAGGCCTTTTTTGCCGAAAATGGATGTGCGGCAAAATAAAAAGTCGGTGTGCGTCCATTTTGGGCCTGAGATCTTACCGCCATCCACTGACTTAGCGGTAAGGGGGCAATCCAAAATTTTACGTGCGTGAATAGAGAAGTCAGCCAAACTGTCTAATTTAAGTAATGACATTTACATATGCTTTTAGCATACATCTAGGCATGGGAATTTATTAAGACAAATTTTTATTGAATAGAATTGGGTCCAAGATCGGTGCTCAGGGTCACCTGGCCCAGGTGCGATTGCCCGCGGACCTCCCGCTCACCGAATCCATCCCCCAGTGGGGTCGTCAATCTCTGCACAGTCTCTGTTCGGTCCCGGCCCGGTTCCAATTCAGATCAGGCGTCGGGCAGTCCCTGGGTGGCCTGCTTTTCTGCCGATCGCCGACCCCAGTTTCCCGGAGCTATTCGCTCACTCGCCCATCTAGTCGGTGGCCATCTTGCTAGACATATGCATCTAGCTTCTCCTACATAAGCACGCAAATATGGAACGCACTACCAAATGTCATAAAAACAATGCTCGACTTAATCTTCCGAAAACTACTGAAAACCAACCTGTTCAAAAGGCATACCGCAAGGATCCATCCTAAATACTAGACAACGAAACTCTACCAAAACCGAACTCTCTAGACATGATTGCTTCAGCCACTCTGTCACTAATGAATGTTAACGCACTACCACTCTATTTCTCATGCTGAAATGAACTTTCTATATTTGATTGTTTAACTTACTCTATAAGTTACTGTCTAACTTACTCTATAATTACTCTATTATGTACGGACTTTGTATTTCTCACTCCGGAAATGGCGATTGCCACTACGGCATAATGTAAGCCACATAGAGCCCGCAAATAGGTGGGAAAATGTGGGATACAATGCAACAAATAAATAAATAAATACGATACCTGTACAGAGACAAAAAATAGGAAGATGCATGGATAAAGCGATGAATAAATAAGGACATAAGTAATATCTTTGAGCCATTGTAAAAATAAATAATTAAATAACCTTCCAAGCCCCCTACCTGCTCTGTATATTTGATTTATATTGAAGCATTTCTGCTCAAAATTAACTTCACAGTTTTTGCTGATAATATTGCTGGGCTTGAATAGTCCAATATCCACTAGATATAATATTACCTGCCTACAAAGGACTTCAGAAACTTTTTACACAAAAGGGGTTTATGTTTTATTGCCAGATCTTGCTTACTAGCGTAAAGAAATCCACAAAGTTCAATTCTAATTAAAAACAGAATTGAACGACAATTCCCTAGAAACAGGAGCTTGACTGGATTCAATAAGCCTTGCTTAATTATTTCAAGAAACAAATAATTGAACTGCTAACAGAGCAGACAAAAATGCGTCCATTTGAGAACAGAAAAAGTAAGGTTCACCAAAAAGTTATAGATCGTTATACACATATATATAGTGTGGCATTCTGGTTACATAGCCCTTTACTGCTACCAGGATGCTCAAGAGAGTATATGAGAGCTCTGAAAGGAATTGAGCTCGTGGTAATGCTAGGAGATTTGGTTCTTGAGAAGAAATGAGTAAATACTACTACTACTACTAACATTTCTAGAGCGCTACTAGGGTTACGCAGCGCTGTACAATTTAACAAAGAGAGACAGTCCCTGCTCAAAGAGCTTACAATCTAATAGATAAGAGTGAGACAAATATAGGACAATCAAGCCATTGTGACATCACTGATGAGGTTGGCTCTTAGGCATTGGTGGAATGAGGCATTATGACATCACAATCTCAGCTCTGGTTAAATCACTGTTATATGTAATACTACTACTACTACTTAACATTTCTAGAGCGCTACTAGGGTTACGCAGCGCTGTACAATTTAACAAAGAGAGACAGTCCCTGCTCAAAGAGCTTACAATCTAATAGACAAGTGAACGGTCGGTCCGATAGGGGCAGTCAAATGGGGCAGTCTGGATTCACTGAACGGTAAGGGTTAGGTGCCGAACGCAGCATTGAAGAGGTGGGCTTTAAGCAAAGACTTGAAGACGGGCAGGGAGGGGGCTTGGCGTAAGGGCTCAAGAAGGTTGTTCCAAGCATAGGGTGAGGCGAGGCAGAATGAGGAGATAGGCAGTCTGGGTAATGGAGTGAGGTAGTAGTCAGGGTTCAGAATACAGGTAAAGATAACTAAGGGGTCCTTTTACTAAGGTGCACTGAAAAATGGCCTGCGGTAGCGTAGGTGCAGGTTTTGGGCACGCATTTTTCAGCGCACCTGTAAAAAAAGGCCTTTTTTAAAATTTTTACCGAAAACGGACTTGTGACAAAATGAAATTGTCGCACGTCCATTTTGGGTCTGAGACCTTACCGCCAGCCATTGACCTAGCGGTAAAGTCTCATGTGGTAACCAGGCAGTAATGACCTATGCGCACCAAATGCCACTTGGCAGAAAATAAAAATTATTTTTTGGCTGCGCGTATCGGACGCACACCAAAAATGAAATTACTGCAAGAGCCACATGGTAGCCATGCGGTAACTCCATTTTGGCGCGTGTTGGGCGCTCTTAGACTTATGCAGCTTAGTAAAAGGGCCCCTTAGCACCTAAAGATGGGCGGCAGGATAGACACAAAAAGATGGCTGGGGCTTAACTGTCAAACCCTGAAGTGAGGTAAAAGCATGATGTAAAGAATGGTGCTACAAATTTTATTAAGGAATTAAGGAGCTGTTAAGTGTTTTCAAAGCTGCAGGTAGGTAGTGTGGTTTCTGCAAAAATCCTCACTAGAAGCCTTGGGGGGGCATTTTCGAAAGAAACATCCAAGTTGGGATTTCGACGTCTTTGTAAAACATCCAAATCTGGAGGCGGGGAAAAACATATTGTTGAAAAAAGATGGACGTCCATCTTTTGTTTCCAAAATACCGAGCACGTCCTTAGATTTGGACGTCTTTGAGTTTCGGCGATTTTCGAAACAAGACGTCCAAGCCTAAAACGTCCAAATGCAAGCCATTTGGACGTGGGAGGAGCCAGCATTTCTAGTGCACTGGTCCCCCTCACATGCCAGGACAGCAGTTAGGCACCCTAGGGGGCACTGCAGTGGACTTCATAAGATGCTCCAAGTTTCATAGCTCCCTTATCTTGTGTGCCGTTTTTGAGTCCCTATTGTACTCGGACGTGGCGCGATATTCCACCATGCTCATACAGATTCATTTTAGAGTTTTAAAATATGGTAATGCCTCTACGCACTTCCTCCCTTATGCTCTATGATGGCATTTTGTTTTCTCTTAAATGCTGTTGAATGCTGTTGCCCTCTGGTAAGTCCTTCCACCAGACTTTTAAAAGTTAACCGGCATAATTTATTTATTTATTTGTTTTGTTTTAGCGGGTGCAGTGCCAGTGGCGGGAGGCGGGGATGGTGCTGGGCAGACTTATACGGTCTGTGCCAGAGCCGATGGTGGGAGGCGGGGCTGGTGGTTGGGAGGCGGGATAGTGCTGGGCAGACCTATACGGTCTGTGCCAGAACCGGTGGTGGGAGGCGGGGCTGGTGGTTGGGAGGCGGGGGATAGTGCTGGGCAGACTTATACGGTCTGTGCCAGAGCCGGTGGGGGAGGCGGGACTGGTGGTTGGGAGGCAGGGATAGTGATGGGCAGACATACGGTCTGTACCAGAGCAGTGGTGGGAGGCGGGGCTGGTTGGTTGGGAGGCGGGGATAGTGCTGGGAAGACTTATACGGGCTGTGCCAGAGCCGTTGGTGGGAGGTGGGACTGGTGGTTGGGAGGCGGGGATAGTGCTGGGCAGACTTATAGGGTCTGTGCCAGAGCCGATGGTGGGAGGCGGGGCTGGTGGTTGGGAGGCGGGGATAGTGCTGGGCAGACCTATACGGTCTGTGCCAGAACCGGTAGTGGGAGGCGGGGCTGGTGGTTGGGAGGCGGGGATAGTGCTGGGCAGACTTATACGGTCTGTGCCAGAGCCGGTGGTGGGAGGCGGGACTGGTGGTTGGGAGGCAGGGATAGTGATGGGCAGACATACGGTCTGTGCCAGAGCCAGTGGTGGGAGGCGGGGCTGGTGGTTGGGAGGCGGGGATAGTGCTGGGCAGACTTATACGGTCTGTGCCAGAGCCGGTGGTGGGAGGTGGGACTGGTGGTTGGGAGGCGGGGATAGTGCTGGGCAGACTTATAGGGTCTGTGCCAGAGCCGGTGGTGGAGGCGGGCTGGTGGTTGGGAGGCTGGGGATAGTGCTGGGCAGACTTATACGGTCTTTGCCAGAGCCGGTGGTGGGAGGCGGGACTGGTGGTTGGGAGGCAGGGATAGTGCTGGGCAGACTTATAAGGTCTGTGCCAGAACCGGTGGTGGGAGGACGGGGCTGGTGGTTTGGAGGCAGGGATAGTGATGGGCAGACATACGGTCTGTACCAGAGCCAGTGGTGGGAGGCGGGGCTGGTGGTTGGGAGGCGGGGCTAGTGCTGGCAGACTTATACGGTTCTGTGCCCTGAAGAGGACAGGTACAAATCAAGGTAGGGTATACACAAAAAGTAGCACATATGAGTTTATCTTGTTGGGCAGACTGGATGGACCGTGCAGGTCTTTTTCTGCCATCATCTACTAAGTTACTATCTTTGGAGTGTTCTTTTTATGACTTTTTAAACAGTATTGCCCTGATGTTATGCCGCAGTTTGTTCATTCTTCTGGCCGTGGTCTTTCGTATGTGGGGTTTTTTTTAGCCTTTTTTGGGTGCGTTTTTAATAGCGGATTTAGTTTCAATTAACCGGTCAGTCTTAACCAGTTATACATACAATTTTGATAACCGGTTATTTTACATATCTTTCTCATAACTGCAACTTCTATTCTTCTTTCCATCAGAAGACAATGCTTGTTCGCTTTCAGTGGTTTTGAAGACAGTGAACGGGCTTTGTCGGCATTACCGCACTAGAACTGCTAACGTGGCTTGATAAAAAAGAGGCCCTGTATTTTCTTTGCTTATACCCTATGCTGTCAATTAAAAGAGGCCCATAGAGAGGAAAGAAAAAGTAACAGGAGTAAGAAGATAAGGCGATTAATTTTAAGAAGTTGCACATGACGTCAAAAAGGTGCTTGAATATTGTCTTACCTAGGGTAGGAGTGGATAAATCTGTCCTTCTATAGTATGTTCAGTCAGTGTCACTGCATGTGTGTGTGTGTGTGTGTGTGTGTGTGTGTGTGTGTGTGACTAGCAAGTTAGTTACTTTTTCCATTACAGGCCTTGTTGAAGAACCAAGATTTCACCTGCCTCCTGAAGTAGAGATAATCTTGTGCTAAGCGAAGCCTTTTAGGGAGTGCATTCCAGAGCATGGGGGCTACTCTGGAAAAGCCTTGCATGCAGATATCACATTATTTGATGTCCTTCGGAGAGGGTGTGGTTAGGGATACTCCTTGGGATGACCTTAGTGTCCTTGGAGGTTTGTAGAAGGAGGTCCTGTTCTTCAAGTACTACCTGTACATCCTGGTGGAGATTGTTGGCCAAGTATCCAGCAAAATCATTGCAGTCCAGTTTTAACTGGGCAGACTGGTTCTGTTGTGGGGGTTGCAGTAGGCTGTTCATTATGCTGAACAGGTGCTTGGTTGAATTGGCAGCCTGTTCGATCGAGAAAAGATTCTTGGTGAAAATACCAGCAGACCACCTAAATGCTAATCTACAAGGATGATAAATCAAAATTAAATAGTCCCCAAAACAATTTTTATATTTGCAGGGGCATCCAACAATCCAGTGCACAGATCTCCTCATATAACTTCAAACACAGCAATGATATGTGTAAGCAATAACTGTGAGGAAGTCTCGGTAGAGACTCATTTCACACCAGGGACATAGTCCAGTGCCTTGCTAAGCTCATCGTCGGCTTCAACTAAATTTCACAGTTGTATTCTAATTTTCCAACTATAATTGTTATTATAGCACTTAGTACCTATAAAATAGAGGAGTGTGGTAGCTGTGTTATAAACCATAAAGCTGTATGTCTCTGTAGATCACCCTCCCCTCACCTATCCAAATCCATCCTGTTAGAATATCAATGATATGCTTTGATGTCCCCATGCATACTTCCTACCCACCCCTCTCCTCCCACCCTGTCAGACTGTCATAGTAATGCTTGAATGTTCTCACTTATATACACTGTCAGCTAGCACATTTGCTTATTTCCGATCTGAGGAAGAAGAGCAACCTTCGAAAGCTAATCAAGAAATATATTAAGTTATGTCCAATAAAAAGGTATCATCTTATTTTCTTTTCCATGTTTAAATAACAATAAAAACCAGACAAAAGATTGCCAATTAATACTGTCAAGTACTAAGCATGATGTACTTAGGAACAACAAACATAGTTTGAAATGTCTATATGCGAATGCCAGGAGCCTAAGAAATAAGATGGGGGGAGTTAGAATATATTGCACTAAATGAAAAATTAGATATAATAGGCATCTCTGAGACCTGGTGGAAGGAGGATAACCAGTGGGACACTGTCATACCGGGGTACAAATTATATCGTAGTGATAGGGTGAATCGGATTGGTGGAGGGGTAGCATTGTATATTAACGAGAGCCTTGAATCAAATAGATTGAAAATTCTGCAGGAAGCAAAACACTCCTTGGAATCACTGTGGATTGAAATTCCATGTGCAAAGGGGAAAAGGATAGTGATAGGAGTGTACTACCGTCCGCCTGGCCAGGACGAACAGACGGATGCGGAAATGTTAAAGGAAATCAGGGACGCAAACAAACTGGGCAACACAATAATAATGGGGGATTTCAATTACCCGCATATAGACTGGGGTAATGTAACATCTGTACACGCAAGGGACATAAGATTTCTTGATGAAATCAAGGACAGCTTCATGGAACAGCTAGTTCAGGAGCCGACAAGAGAAGGAAAAATACTAGACTTAGTCCTTAGTGGTGCTCATGATCTAGTGCAGGGGGGTAACGATACGAGGGCCGCTTGATAACAGTGATCATAATATGATCGGTTTTGATATTGGCATTGAAGGAAGTGAAACTAGGAAATCAAGTACGCTAGCGTTTAACTATAGAAAAGGTGATTACGACAAAATGAGAAAAATGGTGAAAAAAAGACTGAAAGGAGCAGCTCGCAGAGTAAAAAACTTGCATCAGGCGTGGATGCTGTTTAAAACACCATCCTGGAGGTTCAGGACAAATATATTCCACGTATTAGGAAAAAGGGAAAAAAGACTAAACGTCAGCCGGCGTGGCTAAACAGTAAGATAAAGGAAATCATTAGAGCCAAAAAACAATCCTTCAGAAAGTGGAGAAGAGAACCAACTGAAAGTAACAGGATAGATCATAAGGAATGCCAAGCCAAATGCAAAGCGGAGATAAGGAGGGCAAAAAAGGACTTTGAGAAGAAATTAGCGTTGGAAGCAAAAATACATAGTAAAAACTTTTTTAGATACATTAAAAGCAGGAAACCGGCCAAAGAGTCGGTTGGGCCGCTGGACGAAAATGGTGTTAAAGGGGCGATCAAGGAGGACAAAGCCGTAGCGGAGAAATTAAATGAATTCTTTGCTTCGGTCTTCACCGAGGAGGATTTGGGGGGGACACCGGTGCCGGAAAGAATATTTGAAGCGGGGGAGTCGGAGAAACTAAACAAATTCTCTGTAACCTTGGAGGATGTAATGGGTCAGTTCAGCAAGCTGAAGAGTAGTAAATCACCGGGACCTGATGGTATTCATCCCAGAGTATTAATAGAACTAAAAAATGAACTTGCGGAGCTACTGTTAGAAATATGCAATCTGTCCCTAAAATCGAGTGTAATACCGGAAGACTGGAGGGTAGCCAATGTTACCTCCGATTTTTAAGAAAGGTTCCAGAGGAGATCCGGGAAATTATAGACCGGTGAGTCTGACGTCGGTGCCGGGCAAGATGGTGGAGGCTATTATTAAGAATAAAATTGCAGAGCATATACAAAAACATGGACTGATGAGACAAAGTCAGCACGGATTTAGTGAAGGGAAGTCTTGCCTCACCAATCTAATGCATTTTTTTGAGGGGGTAAGCAAACATGTGGACAATGGGGAGCCGGTTGATATTGTATATCTGGATTTTCAGAAGGCGTTTGACAAAGTGCCGCACGAAAGACTCCTGAAGAAATTGCAGAGTCATGGAATCGGAGGTAGGGTATTATTATGGATTAAGAACTGGTTGAAAGATAGGAAACAGAGAGTAGGATTGCGTGGCCAGTATTCTCAGTGGAGGAGGGTAGTTAGTGGGGTCCCGCAGGGGTCTGTGCTGGGTCCGTTGCTTTTTAATGTATTTATAAATGACCTAGAGATGGGAATAACTAGTGAGGTAATTAAATTCGCCGATGACACAAAATTATTCAGGGTCGTCAAGTCGCAGGAGGAATGTGAACGATTACAGGAGGACCTTGCGAGACTGGGAGAATGGGCGTGCAAGTGGCAGATGAAGTTCAATGTTGACAAGTGCAAAGTGATGCATGTGGGTAAGAGGAACCCGAATTATAGCTACGTCTTGCAAGGTTCCGCGTTAGGAGTTACGGATCAAGAAAGGGATCTGGGTGTCGTCGTCGATGATACGCTGAAACCTTCTGCTCAGTGTGCTGCTGCGGCTAGGAAAGCGAATGGAATGTTGGGTGTTATTAAGAAGGGTATGGAGTCCAGGTGTGCGGATGTTATAATGCCGTTGTATCGCTCCATGGTGCGACCGCACCTGGAGTATTGTGTTCAGTACTGGTCTCCGTATCTCAAAAAAGATATAGTAGAATTGGAAAAGGTACAGCGAAGGGCGACGAAAATGATAGTGGGGATGGGACGACTTTCCTATGAAGAGAGGCTGAGAAGGCTAGGGCTTTTCAGCTTGGAGAAGAGACGGCTGAGGGGAGATATGATAGAAGTGTATAAAATAATGAGTGGAATGGATCGGGTGGATGTGAAGCGACTGTTCACGCTATCCAAAAATACTAGGACTAGAGGGCATGAGTTGAAGCTACAGTGTGGTAAATTTAAAACGAATCGGAGAAAATTTTTCTTCACCCAACGTGTAATTAGACTCTGGAATTCATTGCCGGAGAACGTGGTACGGGCGGTTAGCTTGACGGAGTTTAAAAAGGGGTTAGATAGATTCCTAAAGGACAAGTCCATAGACCGCTATTAAATGGACTGGAAAAATTCCTCATTTTTAGGTATAACTTGTCTGGAATGTTTTTACGTTTGGGGAGCGTGCCAGGTGCCCTTGACCTGGATTGGCCACTGTCGGTGACAGGATGCTGGGCTAGATGGACCTTTGGTCTTTCCCAGTATGGCACTACTTATGTACTTATGTACTTATGTACTTATTTTGTTTGATTTCTATAGATTCTACATGGAATGTTGCTATTCCACTAGCAACATTCCATGTAGAAGTCGGCCCTTGCGGATCACCAATGTGGCCGCGCAGGCTTCTGCTTCTGTGAGTCTGACGTCCTGCACGTACGTGCAGGACGTCAGACTCACAGAAACAGAAGCCTGCGCAGCCTTTTACATGGAATGTTGCTAGTGGAATAGCAACATTCCATGTAGAATATCCAATAGTAGCAACATTCCATGTAGAATCTCCAATGGTATCTATTTTACTGTCATAGTAATGCTTGAATGTTTTCGCTTATATACACTGTCAGCTAGCACATTTGCTTATTTCCGATCTGAGGAAGAAGGGCGACCTTCGAAAGCTAATCAAGAAATGTATTAAGTTATGTCCAATAAAAAAGGTATCATCTTATTTTCTTTTCCATGTTTTATTTTGTTTGATTTCTATAGATTCTACATGGAATGTTGCTATTCCACTAGCTAATCTACAGAACCAAAGATAGGAACTAACTGTCTGCAAATAGCCCTACCTTGAATTTTTTCTCTCCTTACACATTATGACGTAAATCATATTCATAGTGTGGTATATTCTTATATATATATGTTTATGTGTAAGGGAACCCTCAGAAGATACCACTAATAGGCAATATCATAAATTCTTTTGCCTAGTGGCATAGCATCTCTTCATTGGGCTGTCCCTTGATTCATTATTTTGTGGTGCTATTGCAAACACATAAAAAGTGCTCAAACTACATGTGCTCTAAACAAAAAACTTATCTTTTCTTAAAGTCGTGTCCATGTCTCTCACTGCTGAAATCCACTTAGGCTTCCCCTTATTGCGCCCAATAAGGGGAAGCCTAAGTGGATTTCAGCAGTGAGAGACACGGACACGACTTTAAGAAAAGATAAGTTTTTTGTTTAGAGCACATGTAGTTTGAGCACTTTTTATGTGTTTGCAATAGCACCACAAAATAATGAATCAAGGGACAGCCCAATGAAGAGATGCTATGCCACTAGGCAAAAGAATTTATGATATTGCCTATTAGTGGTATCTTCTGAGGGTTCCCTTACACATAAACATATATATATAAGAATATACCACACTATGAATATGATTTACGTCATAATGTGTAAGGAGAGAAAAAATTCAAGGTAGGGCTATTTGCAGACAGTTAGTTCCTATCTTTGGTTTTGTAGACTATTTGGTTTTGTTTACCAAAGAGTATTCTATTGGGGAGATTTTGAGTGGTTTCAAGTTTGCTATTCCACTAGCAACATTCCATGTAGAAGTCGGCCCTTGCGGATCACCAATGTGGCTGCGCAGGCTTCTGCTTCTGTGAGTCTGACGTCCTGCACGTATGTGCAGGACGTCAGACTCACAGAAACAGAAGCCTGCGCAGCCTTCTACATGGAATGTTGCTAGTGGAATAGCAACATTCCACGTAGAATCTCCAATAGTAGCAACATTCCATGTAGAATCTCCAATAGTAGCAACATTCCATGTAGAATCTCCAATGGTATCTATTTTACTGTCATAGTAATGCTTGAATGTTTTCACTTATATACACTGTCAGCTAGCACATTTGCTTATTTCCGATCTGACGAAGAAGGGCAACCTTCGAAAGCTAATCAAGAAATGTATTAAGTTATGTCCAATAAAAAATGTATCATCTTATTTTCTTTTTCATGTTTTATTTTGTTTGATTTCTATTGATACCTATAAAATGAAACTGTAAACTGCTTAGGTCTAAGCGGTACATAAATACTGAAATTAAGTTAAACAGAACTACAACTTATCTTAAATCTCTGGTACACTTCACATGTATAAGTTCTTTGATGGTCTAGGACCTCAGCCAACATGAATCATGTTTCACAGAAGCTGCATCAGGCCACGGCAGTGGCGTAGTTACTATGGGGCCACGGGGGCCTGGGCCCCCATAGATTTGGCCCCTGGACCCCCCTGCTGACGACCCTCTCAACCCCTCCTCCCGCCGCCAACCCGTTGTCGCCGTCTGCAACCTTTGCTGGCGGGGGACCCCAATCCCCGCCAGCCAAAGTCTTCTTCCTTCGTTTTGCTTCTGAGACTGACGTCCTGCAGATCACAAGGTTTCGTTCTGTTTCTGTGAGTCTGACGTCGTGCAGGACGTCAGACTCAGAAGCAAAACGAAAGAAGAAGACTTCGGCTGGCGGGGATTGGGGATCCCCCACCAGCAAAGGTAGGCGACGGCAGGCGGGCGGGGGTTGAGAGGGTCGTCGGCAGGGGGGGGGTCAAAGTTGTTGGTGGTGCTGGCGGCAGTGGGGGTGTCAGCAATGGCGGGGGGGGTGGGGTGTTGGCAATGGCAGCAGGAGGGGGGGGGGTCGGTGGCGCCGGGGGGGGGGCTAAAATGTGCCCCCTCACCTTGGGCTCTGGACCCCCCTCCAGCCGAAGTCTGGCTACGCCCCTGGGGCACGGTGCGTAACGGCAAATGAGCTGTACCAGTGGAACAGAGTGTGTTGTGGATGTTCCACCTACCAGTGCGCACATCTTATAGAATAGTATCGGATGAATGCATTGCAAGGCGCTCATAGGTGCTACAGGTACCTGCCATTGATCAGGTGTAAGCTATCGCACCTAAGTTTTGGCACACAAAAGTGACTTTGCGTAAATATTCTGTAATGTGTTAGGCATGCCTTAATTCCATTGTAGACTTGGCGCTAAGTGCACTTCTTTGTTGTGTCTAAATTTAGGTGCTACTTTATAGAAATGCCCCCATAATCCCCCAGATTCTATATATGGTGACTAAAGTTGCACGCACAACTTAATTGGTTAACAGCCAATCGGCGCCGATAATTGGGCACTAACAAGCAATTATCAGCACTAATTGGCACTAATGAGAATTTCTGCTCGTAACTTTCTAAGCGTATTCTGTAATGTGCTGCTGAATACTTCTATGTATTCAAGAAAATAGACTTGTTAAAACTTTTATTTACGTACTACTATTATAGACATCAAACTTAGGGGGTCTTTTACTAAGGCGTGCTGGCGTTTTTAGCATGTGCTAAAAATAGGCGCGTGCTAAACACTAGAGATACCAATGTATTCCTATGGGTGTCTTTAGTGTTTAGCGTGCGCTAAGAACACCAGTGCGCCTTAGTAAAAGACCCCCTTAGATATCTTAGGGGCCCTTTTACTAAGCCACATAGGCGCCTATGCGTGCCCAATGCGTGTCAATTTTGAGTTACCGCCCAGCAACCGTGTGGCCCTTGAAATAATTTCATTTTTGATGCGTGTCCGCTACACACCCAAGAAAATATTTTTATTTTCTGGCACGCGGGCAGTAGTCGGGTGGTAATCGGCATGAAGGTCATGAGTTAGCATGGTTGTGAGCTTTCATCATCTGAAATGAAGCCAACTACAACTGCACACTGAAGTCATAAACCGGAAAGAAGTAGGAACCTTGATGACTGAAGTTGTAACCCCCCACAGTTCAGTGTAGAGTTCCCCCGAGAGACCTAGGAAGAAGAATGGGGGAGGGGTAGAGAAGAGAAGAAACGAAAGAAGAAAGGATAAGGGAAGGATGAAATCAGTATCTCAAAATGTCTCCAGTCCCTCCACACATCCCATAACTCCTTTAGCCACCTACACACATCTCCAGATTTCCCAGTTTCCTCATCATACACACTCCCCCCCCCCCCTCCATATGCTATCCTAACCTATTCCATCACATACATATCACTACCACATGCATCCCTCAGAACTACACCGCACCTATCTATCCAACATTCACAGTTATAGCACCTACTGCAGTAACACCTCAGCAAAGTTCAAGGTTCATTGATTTGAAAACAGCTAAGCGATTAACAATAAAATAAAATGTTTAGTAACATTCTTCACAGACAAAAAAAGCACCACTGGGCCTTCAAGAAAGAGATAATAGCTGTCCTTTTATTGTGAAAAAGACCCGACACGGGCCGTGTTTCGGCGCACAAGCGCCTGCCTCAGGGGTCTAACATAAAAACACACAGAAATACAGTTATAAATGCAATTATGGATTCAGATCGCACATAAATAAACATTCATACCATAAAATAATTAATGATTAGATATTTTATATTGTTTTTGTAATCTAATCATTAATTATTTTATGGTATGAATGTTTATTTATGTGCGATCTGAATCCATAATTGCATTTATAACTGTATTTCTGTGTGTTTTTATGTTAGACCCCTGAGGCAGGCGCTTGTGCGCCGAAACACGGCCCGTGTCGGGTCTTTTTCACAATAAAAGGATGGCTATTATCTCTTTCTTGAAAGCCCAGTGGTGCTTTTTTGTCTGTGCTGTATATTTGTATGATGTATTACTCTCTCTTTTGTTATTACTTAGTAACATTCTTCAGACAGCCAAACAGCTGCAGCAATCTAAGGAAGGACAAACACAGCAAGAGCTTATCCAAATGTTAACTTTAATGGAAACAGGACCCAACCTGGCCAAGTTTCGGAAAAAACCTTCGTCAGGGGTCACGTAGGTTTCCACAATACATTCACAGATTCAAAGCATGCGCTGCAATACCTGCGTTTAAGAGAAAAATGAGGTCCAATATCAAAAGTAAAAGAATGCAGCCAACAGCATCTGCATAGAAAAAGCTCTGGTAGAATTTCAAAAGTCAGTAAGCACCAAGTAACATTCTTCGACAGGACGGAATAAAAGGACGGACAGTGCTACACTGTGTTGCATTTTACAGCGTACTACCAGAGACTCCAGGTCTTTCATCAACTGGGGCATTCGGCACTCGCTGCCAACTCATCCACACTGCTTTTACAAGGAGGGCGTGACACTGGCGCCGAAAGCCAACACCGGGAGGAACGAAATATCCACCCGCAACAAGAACCCCTCAGGCACCCACCTCGCCAAACTGCGTCGCCCGATCAGCGCCAGCATGTGGAATTGGGAGAAACATTGCAGCACCCCAGCGCTTCCCATTTAGCTACTAACCAGCGCGAGGGAGAGGAAAAGGGGGGTTGGAGCGAAGCGACTGGCGTCTATCACCTTCCCCACTGAGAAGAGGACATCCACGTGCGGCACGCACACCAGCGTCCCCTTTCCCTGTGGTCTTCCCAATCGTGGCGGGTTCGCGGCTCGGGCTCCCAAGGCCGGTGGAACGGACGGGCATGGTTGCCGAGACTGGGGGGTTGCGAAAGATCCACCCGCGACCCGAACCCCTCTGGGACCAATCTTGCAAACGGCGCCACCCGATCTCCCCAGCACATGTGGGATTGGCAAAACACATGCTGCACCCCGGTGCATTCAATTTAGTTAATAACCAGGACTAGGGAGAGGAAAATGCAAACTGACGGGACATCTCAAACCCCACTGAGAAAAGGAAGAAAACAACCTCAATTACGCTGTTAATAGGTGCAAGTGGTCGAATCGGGCCTTCTCCAGGTAAACGAGAGTGTTCAGGTCAGTCTTCAGCTCTTCTGTCTTGTCGCTGCCTGCTCCGAAAGACCCCTCCCTACCTGTGAGCTCCCTTTATTCTCCCCCTCCCCCCTGCCTATTCTTAACCCTTTCCTTGCCACTACTCCCTTTTTTCTGGCCTACAGCCCAGTTGTGTCCAGCCTCCCTAACTGGATTGGCCTCTTTCTTTCCCATCAAAACTGTATGTTTTTTTTTCATAAAAATTGTTTTTAGACAAGCCTTAAATTTCGGTAACTAACTACAGAATGCTACATTCATAAGTACACTTAATTGCTTAACAATCCAATCAGCGCTGATAATTGGTACGTAACAAACAATAAGCGGCACTAATTGGCTTTAATTAGAATTTATACGTACAACTTTCTAGACGTATTCTATAACGCGCTGCGAGTATATTTTAATGCGCGTAGCTGAAAAGGGGGTGTGGCCATGGACGTGGAATGGGCGGGTCGTGGGTGTTTCAGTAAACTATGCACACTGTTATAGAATACACCTGATCTGCGTTTAACTTAGGCCCAGGTATTTAAGCCTGGTTTTTGGTGGCCTAAATGGATGCACCTAAATTTTAGTCACAAGAACAGCCGCTAAGCATATTCTATAAACTACGCTTAACTTTAGGTGTAGTTTATAGAATCACACTAAGTACAGAGGGGTTCTTTTACTAAGGTGCACTGAAAAAATGGCTTGCGGTAGTGTAGGCGCGGGTTTTGGGCATGCACCGATCCATTTTTCATCGCATCTGTAAAAAAAAGGCCTTTGTTAAAATTTTTGCCAAAAATGGACGTGCGGCAAAATCAAAATTGCCGCGTGTCCATTTTGGGTCTGCGATCTTACCGCCAGCCATTGACCTAGCGGTAAAGTCTCACGCGGTAATGACCTACACATGTCAAATGCCACTTGGCACGCGCCCGATACGCGTGTCCGAAAATAAAAAATTACTTTTCAGCCGCGCGCATTGGCCATGCGCCAAAAATAAAATTACAGCAAGAGCCACGCAGTAGCCGGGCAGTAACTCCATTTTGGCACGCATTGGGCACTCATAGATGCTTACGCTGCTTAGTAAAATGGCCCCATAGTTTTTCGGCGCCGATTTTTAAGGCACCATTTATAGAATTTGGCCCATAGTGCCTCCTAAATAGAAGGTGATAATTGCTCCCACGCTGTCGTCTTGCAGGTACCATGTGCTAATGGTTACATTAACAGATGACCTGCAATAAAAAATAGAGGGAACCTCTCCAGAAAGGTGTCACATTAAATCATGGTTGATCAGTGTGTTCAGTCCAGATTTTAGTGCACTTTATTAAAAGGGCCCCTACAATAACATTCCATGGACTTTTTCAGATGTGGTACATTTCCAGTGATTTACCAGACATGCAAAATCTGCATAATTTCTAAAAAAAAAAATTAATCTACTTGTCAATAGTAGCATAACTATTACCTCTCCGCTTTTTTTTTTCTTTTTCTCCCCTCTATTTCTCTGTTTAACTATTATATGTGTATTTTTCTGGTTTGGCGTTAGCCTTTCCAGTCTCTTGTAAGCCACCTTGAGCCTGCATTCTGTGGGAAAAGGTGGGGTATAAGTGCTCTAAAATAAATAAATAACAGAATAGAAGCCAGTCTCCTTTGAGAAACCGTTTGTACATTTTTTTTTGTTACATTTGTGCCCCGCACTTTCCCACTCACGGCAGGCTCAATGCGGCTTACATGGGGCAATGGAGGGTTAAGTGACTTGCCCAGAGTCAAAATGATGCAGACACTGAGTTATGAATGCACTGGGAGGTCCAAAAAGTGCAAGAAGGATATTTCTTAGCCAAAATTGTAAAACCAGATCATGCTGATGATTTGCGTTTCACGTTTTCAAAAATCATCCCTTCCAGTTCAATTCTGGATAACATTAATCCAACCTCTATTAGTTCAAAAAGAATTAGATTAACATGCAGCGATTTGGCCCGTTTCTAATGAGATTTACTCATATAAACAACGCTACAGTGTATGAAAACATTTATAAGGAAAATAAATGAACACATCCATTACATTTATAGTTAGAGAAAGTCTATTTAATGTCAACTCCATTTCAACATTGCTCTTCATATTCTGTAAACAAAACGAATACAATTTTCTTATGGTAAAAACAATGTTCTTTGAGCCTCTTAAAAGTTGATGTGGCTAATAATTCGCTAGAGAATTTTCAAAGCCGTTTCAGCAGCTAAAAAAAAAAAAAAGCACATACCCACTGAAATGAGATTTCACAAAATTGCTTTACTCAATAAAAGTGTGCCCATGCAGCAGTGGCGTTCCTAGGGGGGCTTACACCCGGGGCGGATCGCCGATGCGCCCCGCCCCTTGGGTGCAGTACCCCCCCCCCCCGGAACAGCACGACGCCCCCCCCCCGGCGAAAGAACCCCCCCTCGGGTGCACGCCGCTGGGGGGGAGGGTGCCGCGCGCCTGCCGGCTCTTCGTTTTCATGCTCCCTTTGCCCCAGTGGCGTGCACCCGGGGCGGACCGCCCCCACCGCCCCCACCGCCCCCCCTTGGTACGCCACTGCCATACAGCTTGTTTGGCTATACTTTTATTTTGAGCGAGAAGAAGAATTATAGGGTAGGGTTAGATCAGCGTTTTCACTTATCTGCACAATTTTGAAAATTCAACCTTACGCGTGTAGCTTTAGCCTAGAAAAAAATGTTGTGTCCCAAAATGCTGGTGTAAGAGTTCGCACATAAGGGGTAATTCTATAACTTGGTGACTTGATTTACAAGCTACAATGCCATGCACTGAGCACCAGCTCCATAGCATCTAAGTGAGCCTAAGCTATTACAGAATGCTGGATATTGTAGAAGCTCTACTCTTGAATTGGATGTCTGAAAACTGGCATTTAGACGTCCATATTGCATGGACATCCAAACCCCAATTGTATTAAGCCGCATCTGACACTGCAGTATGTCCGTATGGCAAGGGGGAGTGGTCTGGGTGTGTTTTGGGTAGAACTAGGGCGGGGCCACAATATGGATGTCTAACTCCGATCAATGAAGAGGAAGGGACGCCCATATCTAAAAAGATGCACGATGTTATTTAGACCTGGTACATGGCACATCCAGGGAAGGTGCTCTCCACTGGAAGATTCATGCATGACACCTCCTTAATCCTCCAGAAACTGTTGTCCCCCTTCCTCTGTCCTGAATGTGAAACCTAAAACCAGCAAGGAATACCAGGCTCTCTGTCAACTTCAGGTACTGTGGACATTCTTAACAAAGTAGCATACCTATCTGTAGAGCGGGGCGGACTGAACCTACGGGCAACTGGGCAGTGTCCAAGGGCCCAGAGGATCTCTCCCTCACCCTGGTCCCACCTTGGTGGTCTAGTGGCCTCTTCGGGGGCAGAAAAGATCTCCACTCTTTCCTGCTGCTCTGCCCAGACCCACAAAACTACCACAGGAAGCCTCGCCAGCCATTTTGAAAACATGACAGCGTCAGGCAGAGCAGTGGCAGCAGACAGCAAAGAGTGTAGATCTTTCCTGCCCCAAAAGAGGTTACTAGACCACCAGGGTCCTTCAGAGCAGGACCATGGAGGGCGCACTTTTCCCTGGGGGGTTTGGGGTGCAGCAGTGTGCAGATGGATGGTGCAGGCGGTGCCTGGGGGGACCCAATGATTCCTGCTGCCCGGGGGCCCAGGGTACTGTCAGGCCACCCCTGCTGTAGAGTAGCCTATTGGTTAGTGGAGTTGTTTGTGAACCAAAGGGCTCAGGATCAAATCTCGCTGCTCCCCATGCCTGGAATAGACTCCCTGAGCCAGTACGTCAGGCTCAGTCTCTGGCTGTCTTCAAGTCTAGGCTTAAAGCCCACCTCTTTGCTACTGCTTTCGACTCCTAACCATGACTCTCTTACTCAACACCCTCACTTATCACCCCTACCACTGCAATTTCCCCACCCCTAGCTGTCTGTTCGTCTGTCCAATTTAGATTTTAAGCTCTGTTGAGCAGGGACTGTCTTTTTCATGTTAATTTGTACAGCGCTGCGTAAGTCTAATAGCGCTATAGAAATGTTTAATAGTAGTAGTAGTAGTAGGATCAAATCCCACTTCAGCTCTTTTTATTTCATTAAATCACGAGCCTTCCAGGGACAAATGTCTACTGTATCTGAATAGATAAGACACCTGCAAGCCTGAAGGCTACCGAAGTAGTGTGCATGCAGGTACAGTAGGAACAGCCAAAGGAGGGCTCAACACACTGCTCTAACCATTAGGCTACTCTGCTCTGCACAGAGGTCTCTGTGCCATTTTATAAGATGGATGTTCCATCTACGTCCTTTATTTTCCCTGTTCATAATTTGGATGTTTCAGTTTGTAAAATGGATGTTCATGCTGGACATTTCCAGTCCATGGACATCTATCTCACATGTATTTTAGAACAGGGTGTATCCTGTTGGAAAATATATGAGAAATGGACGTCCGTTTGTGATGTACTGACTTCATCCACATTCTCAGTTGGGCGCAGTGGCGTAGCTACGTGGGGCCAGGGGGCCTGGGCCCCCACATACTTGGCCCTGGACCCCCCTGCCGATGACTCTCTCGACACCCCCTCCCGCCGCGGGCTACCTTTGCTGGCGGGGGACCTTAATCCCCGCCAGCCGAGGTCCTCTTCTTCCCGCAAAGGCTTCGTTCTGTTTCTGACGTCTTACAGGACGTCAGACTCACAGAAACAGAACAAAGCCTTGCAGACCAGCCAGTGTTGGGGCAGGACGGGAAGAAGAGGACCTCGGCTGGTGGGGATTGAGGTCCCCAGCCAGCAAAGGCAGGCGGCGGGGGAGGGTTGGTGGCGGGGGGTGGGGGGTTGAGAGGGTCGGCAGCGGGAGGGGGGGTCGAAAGGGTCGTCGGCAGGGAGGGTCAAAGCAGTGGCGTACCAAGGGGGGGGCGGTGGGGGCGGTCCGCCCCGGGTGCACGTCGCTGGGGGGGGGGGGGGGTGCCGTGGCGCGCGCCTGTTGCCCTGTCTCTGAGTTCGCAATTCGCATGTGTTCACTGCTCCCTCTGAGTCTGCCCCGGAACAGGTTACTTCCTGTTCCGGGGCAAACTCAGAGGGAGCAGTGAACACATGCGAATTGCGAACTCGGAGACAGGGCAACAGGCGCGCGCAGCGGCACTCCCCCCAGCGGTGTGCACCCGGGAGGGGGGTGTCATTTCGCCAGGGGGGGGGGGGGTCGCGCTGCACCCCAAGGGGGGCGCATCGGCAATCCGCCCCGGGTGTCAGCTAGGGTCGGAACGCCACTGGGTCAAAGTTGTTGTTGTTGGTGGTGGTGGTGGTGGCAGGGTGAGGGGGTCAGCGGTGCCAGGAGGGGCTAAATGTGCCCCCTCACTTCGGGCTCTGGACCCCCCTCCCGCTGAAGTCCGGCTACGCCCCTGCTTCACCCCCTTATATTGTACTGCTCCTCAGGCCATTAATAGTTTCCACGCTGCTTCAAATGCAGGAACATCCCTTATAAATTTGCTCGGTAAGTGAGTTTATTGCATAGGGCTGATAGTGTCCCACTTTTTTGATGAACTAGATTAGAATCTTAAAGAAAGATGAGAAGAATTCTGATGGCATTTATCCAAGTATGTTCAATTTTTTTGTTGAGGAAGTTAAGTAGAAATTGACAGTCTGTGAAGTTATGTTGGAGTCTTTATGAGGGCTGTAGTCTGTAACAGTCCAATTTTACTCTGTGTAGAGAGAGCTTTGAACACATATTTTATACGATCTCTCTTCCATTGGTGCATATTAATTAGAAAAATGAATGGCAAATGCAGTTTGCTGTCTGTTTACCTTAATAATAGCACCCAATACATTTCACTGTCTAAGTCCAAAGTAATTTAAAATTAAGCACAATTAAAAACAGAGAACTAGTATTGTAAATCTGTTTTGGTATCTTCATTAAATTGTACGTTTCAGTTATTTACAATTCATGGAGCACAAAAAAGAAAAGATTTGGCAGGCATATACCTTCATTATACATCAATAACTGTAGGATTTATTTTTTATTTTTTATTTTTAACTCAGACTGAAGTCTTTTGCTTTGAAAGAAAAAACAATTTAGATATTGGGTACAGAGCAATTTTATCCAATTAACTCAGTTTTTATTTTTAATAGAAAAAAATGACACCTGTATCCGTATTTCAAGGGAACTCCCTGCCCCCACTTTTCAGAAAACACTAGAGAAAAAAAGGTGATTTGAAATAAATGAGGTAGATTCGTGCCTAAACTGTGAATACATCAGTCTAACTTTTTCAACAGGTTCAAATCATATATTCATGTCTGCATATAGAGCTTTATGTCTGTATATAAATTTGTACAAAGACCAGGGCACACTGAATTAAGTTATATGGTACAGTAAAAGTCCCAAAATCCAGAAGACAGAAATCTGGACCACCCGAGAATTTGGACATCCCAAAAAATTGTGATTTTCAGATTGCCCGAGAATCCGGATCTCCCAAAAATTGCTATTTTTGGACTACTAAGATTCCAGGCTCCCTTCCGACTCCATCCCTCACACACGCATTCCTGGCTTTGCCCGCTTACTTTTTGTGCTCTGCAAGGCCTCAAAGTCCCCCCCCCCCCCCCCCCAATGCTACATCTCCCTCTTCCTGCCTTTCCTCGTTCTCTCCGCACATGGTTTGGCTCTCTCTCTCCCTATACCTGGCCCTTCCTATGACTCTGTCGCACTCTCACCTTTCCTGAAGCCTTTGGTGCTGCTGCTGCAGCAGTAGCAGCAGCCTTACTCACAGGCTGCCTCCACACACACCGTGCCTTTCCTCTCTGATCCGTTGCACACTTCTGAGAACAGGAAGTTGCATCAGAAGGGGCGGGACAGGTCAGAGGGGAAAGGCACAGTACATGTGGCGGCAGCCTATGAGTAAGGCTGCCATTGCAGCACCTTAGACTTCAGGAAAGGTGAGAGAGACAGATTCACAAACAGGACTGGGTGTGGTCAGAAAGATGACGGACCATGCACGGAGGGAGGGGAGGCATAGCCATGGAGAGGGCCTTTGGGGCCTGGGCCCCTCCTTTGAAAACAGAACATGCTGAAAGGGAAAGGAGACACTGAAGGGGGGGAGAGGCTGGAAGTGGAGACAGATGCTGCATGGGGGAGGAGCTGCTGGAAGGGGAAGAGAGATGCTACTTGGGGAGTGGAGAGGCTGGAAGGGGAAGAGATTCTGCAAAGGAAACGGAGAAGCTGGAAGGGGAAGAGAGACACTGCATGGGGAGCGGAGAGGCTAGAAGGAGAGCAGATAGGGTGGAAGGGTAAGAGAGTCGCTGTATGGGGATCAACAAATTTTGCCTGTTCAGCTCTTTATTCTTCCTTAAATTTGAATTTTAAAAGTACTGCCTGAGAATCCAGAAAATCCAAAAATCTAGTCTGACCCTATCTCCGAGCAATCTGGATTTATGGACTTTACTGTAATACTTTTAGAACAAATAGAATGAAATATTTTTCACTCAGTGAATAGTTAAGCTCTGGAACTCGTTGCCGGAGGATGTGGTTTTAGTGATTAGTGTATCTGGGTTTAAAAAAGGGTTGGACAAGTTCCTGGAAGAAAAGTCCATAGTCTGCTATTGAGACAGGCATGAGGGATCGGTAGCATGAATCTTGCTACTATTTGGGATACTACCTGGCCTAGATGGACCATTGGTCTGACCCAGAATGGCTATTTCTATCTTTGAAAACCAAACTTTTGAAAATATATATTTTAATATCTACATTAAATCCACTGTTTCTATTTGTTTTATAACCCAAAGCATGATGTACCCAGGGAGCTTTACTTAGAATGACACTTATACAAAAAGAAGAGTAGGGCTGGGTCCCTTCTCCCCCTCCCCTTCCCCCCAGAAAAGAATTCTGCCTCAAAGATACTCCCCAGAGACCCCTTGAAGACATATGATGCAATCCTCCACCCTACCCCCACTGGCGCCGCATTCCCCTCAAGATCTCCCAACAGACCCCCAGGACCTCCACTCAAGGTTCCCTTCAAAAAGCCCCCAGGCCTACTTTACCCATTCCCTGGAGGTCCAGGTATTCATAGGGTAGGAGGAGAAATCTCCAGTTGATCCTGCCCTTACTCATGCTGGGTTCAAAATGATCCCTTCTAAGCTCAACTTAGAAACCTGTGCTGAAAAGAGAATTATACGGAGGGAAAAGACCTCAGTGGCTTTCATATGTCATTATTTTAGAAGCATATGGAAGAACCTCACAAAAAGCGCCACCATCACTGGTCAGAAAAGCCCTCCATAGTTTTCTGAATGAAATCATAACAATTTATATGACGTGACAAATTTCTTTAGCACCAGAACTTCCAGTGATCATAAAAATCTTGATTGTATTATTAAACATCGTTGGTTTTTCTGACCAATGATGGTGGCGCGTTTTGTGAGGTTCTTCCTTATGCTCCTAAAATAAGGACATACGAGAGCCACTGAGGTATTTTCCCTCTGTATAAAAGAAGATAGATATATTCTCTTTTCAGCACAGGTTTCTAAGTTGAGCTTTGTATGGTTACTTTAAAATGATTCCTGTTTTTTTTCCGTTTTGAGTTTTGTATCCGTGATCCCTTGCATTAGTCTTGTGGGACCACAGCTAGGGGTCAAGCTGCCATATAAGGGCCTATGGGGGTGGGGTGGGTTCCATGACATGTCCTATTTGCACTTGGTCTACCACTTACCAGTAGAACATCTCCAACACTACAGTTCCTGGAGCCCAAGATGCTGGCTTGAGGAAGTTACAGGTTATCCATAAGAGGTTATGATCCCTACAAGTTCCTTTCTAATTTCCTTTCCTCCTAGTACATTCAATCTGCAACAGGCCTCCCACTTAGCCATCTATCCCCCCTTCAATCTGTTCAGAACTCTGCTGCATGTCTTATATTCCGCCAGAACCGATATACTCATATCACCCCACTCCTCAGGTCACTTCACTGGCTTCCTATCAGATACCGCATTCAATTCAAGCTTCTCCTTCTTACCTACAAATGCACTCAGTCTGCTGCCCCTCACTACCTTTCTACCCTCATCTCCCCTTACGTTCCCGCCCGTAACCTCCGTTCACAGGATAAATCCCTCCTCTCAGTACCCTTCTCCACCACCGCCAACGCCAGGCTCCGCTCATTCTGCCTCGCCTCACCCTCTGCTTGGAACAGCCTTCCCGAGCCCTTACGCCAAGCCCCCTCCCTGCCCATCTTCAAGTCTTTGCTTAAAGCCCACCTCTTCAATGCTACGTTGGGCACCTAACTCTTACCGTTCAGTAAATCCAAACTGCCCCAATTTGACTGCCCCTTTCGGACTGACTGTTCACTTGTCTTTTAGATTGTAAGCTCCTTGAGCAGGGACTGTCCCTCTATGTTAAATTGTACAGCGCTGCGTAACCCTAGTAGCGCTTTAGAAATGTTAAGTAGTAGTCGTAGTAGTAGCAGGTAAGGGCATATCACGAATAGCTGTAGCTTTAACATTTAATTGGCACCCTGCTGAACTAATGAAGGGTCTGTCCATAGATAAGATTCAATCAAGACTGTCCTAGGGATGTGCTTGTTTGTACTTCCCATGCTATATATCTTCTTCTTGCAACAGCCTTGTTGTTTCTGTAGCTCTGGTTGAAAATATCAAATGAAGATTTTCCTATCCTGACCCAGTTACTTTAATTTCTATTTCTCTTCAAGACTGTGCATACCATATCTAATCTTGACCCTGATAGGCCTCTTTAAGGTTTCACAGTAGTGTCTCGGAATCATGATGTTGGTCCAGGAGTCCCTGTTCTTGCAAAAAAATCAACTAATTGCTGGAACACAGCACACTCTTACTTTAGCAAAAAAAAAGGTAATGAAGAAATGGGGCAATAATTATCAATATTCATTTGGTCCAATTTTAAATTTTTAAGTAAACGTTTCACCGCTGCTACTTTCAATACAGATGACATCATTCTCTCGAATAAAGATTCGTTAACCATTTCAGTATAAAATGATTAAAAAAAGGGACCTTTAAAGATTTTACTGTAGATGGATGAACATGACCTAATTTACAAACTGAGTTAACAAGAGTCAAAATCTTTTCTAATTCCGACCAAGAGTGAACATCAAACAGTGACTTGACAACACCATACTATCTCCACTGATTGCTATGTAGTTGAGTGGCATAAGTACCTTTTAAACATACTTGAAAGAGGCTGTGTGGTGAATAGGGCAAGGGAGGCATATTGAGCTACTTATCATTTTGTCAAGATATATCATGTTGTGTTTCTTACGACCATTTCAAGATGTTGGTAGCATCAACAGAGTTACTCTATCAGGAAAGCGATCATTTTATGATGCTAATCATAATGTGATGTGGGGTGGGGGGTTAATAATGTATAATATGATGTGGGGCGATGAGGCCTATAAACTTTATATAAGGGCCAACTCAGTTCCCAGGCCAGGACTTTGCTCCTTATGCTGAGGTGAAGGTGTTGCAAAGGTATGGAAAACAGGTGTGAGGATGTTATAATGCCGTTATATCGCTCCATGGTGCGACCGCACCTTGAGTATTGTGTTCAATTCTGGTCGCCGCATCTCAAGAAAGATATAGTGGAACTGGAAAAGGTGCAGCGAAGGGCGACTAAAATGATAGCGGGGATGGGATGACTTCCCTATGAAGAAAGACTAAGGAGGCTAGGGCCTTTCAGCTTGGAGAAGAGACGGCTGAGGGCAGACATGATAGAGGTATATAAAATAATGAGTGGAGTGGAACAGGTGGATGTGAAGCGTCTGTTCACGCTTTCCAAAAATACTAGGACTAGGGGGCACGCGATGAAACTACAGTGTAGTAAATTTAAAACAAATAGGAGAAATTTTTTCTTCACCCAACGCGTAATTAAACTCTGGAATTCGTTGCCGGAGAACGTGGTGAAGGCGGTTAGCTTGGCAGAGTTTAAAAGGGGGTTAGACGGTTTCCTAAAGGACAAATGGACTTGGGAAAAATCTACAATTCCAGGAATAACATGCATAGAATGTTTGTACGTTTGGGAAGCTTGCCAGGTGCCCTTGGCCTGGATTGGCCGCTGTCGTGGACAGGATGCTGGGCTCGATGGACCCTTGGCCTTTTCCCAGTGTGGCATTACTTATGTACTTATGTCCTCTACTTGGCTCACTTTTATTACATAGAGCAGTGATTTAACCTATTGTGATGTCATAGTGGCTCATTCCACCAATAAGAGCCAACCTCATTAGTGATGTCACAATGGCTTGATTGTATAGAATGTTTGTACGTTTGGGAAGCTTGCCAGGTGCCCTTGGCCTGGATTGGCTGCTGTCGTGGACAGGATGCTGGGCTCGATGGACCCTTGGTCTTTTCCCAGTGTGGCATTACTTATGTACTTATTGTCCACACACAACGTTGACACTTAATGCACAGACTCAAAGGCCATGCATGGACTGTGAGCCACATGATTTAAAAAATAAAGAAATAGGATGTGATTATTCTTATTCACAGAAGCCAGCAAATAATTTTTTATTAGAAAAATTTCCATGCTCCAAACTTGAGTGACTTGAACCCCATGGCGCTATTTTCTCTGTTTACAATAATGGTTCCAAATATGCTTTGAATGGCAGCTTGATTTTTGGCAATGCTGTCTTTCCCTCTGGGTTCATATGTAGCACTTGCTGTTTGTATTGCTATTCTTTAATCCATTGGAACACGGCGGTGTTCAAAATCAGCTCTTAAATTGGCTGGCCATGTTCCATAAATTATAGCACACTGGATTATGCTACCCACTTTCCGGTTGGAGAATTGAGGGCTGTATCTAAGTAGTTGAGGGGGAAATAATAAATTCAGTGTTTGTGCTTATTTTTAATGAGAGCTTGTATAAAAGTAGCTTAACTTTGCACCCATACAGAGAAATAGAATGTTATCTTTTCATGCATATGTATTGTAAGTATCTTTAATTTAATTTTGCCTTTAACCTTTTATAAATTCTAAGTACAAGGTGTGAGACCCCAGGCGAGAGTTATGGGGTTAGGGTTACCATATGTCTGGATTTACCCGGACATGTCCTCTTTTTGAGGGCATGTCTGGGCAACCGGGCGGGTTTTGCCAATCTGCCCATTTGTCTGGCTTTCTGGACAAATGGGCAGGCAGGTGGACTAGCCTCCCTTCCCCTTACTTACTAGTGCCCTGGTGGTCTAGTGACCTCTTCCACCTTCGGGGCAGGAAAGAGCCCCCTCTTTCCTGCCCGGAGCGCTGCCCTGCATGCATCCTTCCTGTTGGTGATCCTCGGCGCCAATTCAAAATGGCCGCCGAGAGTTGAAGTGACCTTGCGAGACTGCAACTCTCGGCGGCCATTCTGAATCAGCGCCGAGATCACCAACAGGAAAGATGCATGCAGGGCAGCGCTCCAGGCAGGAAAGAGGGGGCTCTTTCCTGCCCAGAAGAGGTCACTAGACCACCAGAGTAGTAGTAATTTAAGGGGAGGGGGGCGACAGGGTATGTGACAGGGGGGAGGGGAAATGTGACAGGGGGCAGAGCGAGGGTGTGAAAGGGGGCGGGGCATGTGTCCTCCTTTTTGGGGGACAAAATATGGTAACCCTATATGGGGTGGCCCTGTCAATAACACAGTCAGACAACAAGATTGTAGACATGAAATAAGTGTAAGTCTTCTGTTAACTTAAATCTGGGGCCTGTTCCTTCACAGGCCTAGAACAAAAGAAAAGTCGCTTATCTTCGGAGGGGGAAAAGAGTCTGCATAGGCCCGTGGCCTACAGGGCCCAAAACACAGTCTATGGCCTGTAACAGCCATGCCCCAAACACAGTTTGTAGGTTGTCTCTTTGTACTTCCAGGTCTGGTTCCAGTCAGACCTCAGAACAAGGCTCACAATTTTTCAAATAAAAGATTCTTACCTCAGCCAGAGCGCAGTAGCTAGAACTTGTTCAGCAAAGCTGGGGCTTCAGTTCTTCCTTCCCTGGGCCTCCCTACCCTCAACCTGGCCCTGTCTCTTAAACTTCACCCCTCTCGGGCTCACTTCCTCCCAGGGCGGGATCAGTGTTCTTAAGGTGGCCCAGCTTAGTTAGAGAGGGACTTTTCTTAAGGGTGAGGGGCAGTATTCTATAAACCCCATTACACAAGGCCTCAGCAGTATGGAGCAAAGATACAGGAGTAATTCTGTAAAGCAGTCACTTTCTCCCAAATTCTACAAATGGTGGTAAAAATTGTGCGTGCGCCCAATTTGCGTGTGCAATTTAATTGAATAACAAGCCAATTAGTGCCAATAATTTGGCCCTATCAATTACTGGTGCTAATTAGCATCAATTTAAATTTAAGTGTGCCTATTTATGTACCTGGAACCATGCATACATTTTACACGTGGCTCCATAAAGGGGGTGTGGCCATGGGAAGGTCATAACCGGGATCCGCTCCTAATTTAGGTGTGAGGATTTACATCACGGTTCAGTTGGTGTAAATAGTCACACCTAAAATTAGTCGCTGATCCCGATGCAAAGTACTAGTCTATAGACGGCGCTTAAATTTGAGCGCCGTTTATACAATCGTGCCAGGTGCTTGTTTTTTTTAGCGCCGATCTTTTGGATTCATTTATAGAATTTGGTCCTTTACGTGCCACTTACATGTGTAAATGTTCAGAATACCGGTGTATATGCATGTATGTGCACACGTTTATTTATTGGGATTCCGCATGTACTTGTGTATGTACAAGCGGAATATGCACCTATTACTTACATTAGGCATATTTTATATTTGGGCATCCACACGGACAAATTGTGGGTGGGGAACATGTTTACGTGTGTAACTTTTAGACTACTATAAGCTACATGTGTATTAATGGCACTTAGGCGTGTTCTGTGGCTGGTGCAAGTGTACGTTGCACGTGCAGGACGTCAGACTCAGAAACAGAACGAAGGACGAAGAGGACCTCAGTTGGCGGGGGTTGGGTCCCCCGCCAGCAAAGGTAGCAGACGGCGACTGCGGGTTGGCGGTGGGGGTCAAGAGGGTCGTCGGCAGGGGGTCCAGGGCCAAATCTACGGGGGCCTAGGCCACCATGGCCCCATGTTACTATGCCCCTGGTTTATGCTGGACGTTTCACGTGCATTTTAGAGCAGGCTGTATCCTGTTCTAAAATACATGTGAGATGGACATCCATTTGTGACTTTTTTAAAGTTTTTATTGAAGAATAGTGTGTACTATTGAACAACAGGGTGCATTAGTAATGACATTGTCGCCCCCCCCCCCCCTCCAAGAAAATAAAAAAAAATCCCAAAAATGATTGGGAAGCAAAATTAAACTTTTTGGCATGTATATTTTCAGATACAGACTCAGGGGCCCTTTCACTAAGCCGTGTAAGCATCTACACGTGCCCAACATGTGCCAAAATGGAGTTACTGTGTGGCTACAATGTGGCTCTTGCAATAATTTCATTTTTGGCGTGCGTCCGATACGAACGTCTGAAAAATAATTTTTTATCTTCAGACGCACGTATCGGACGTGCCCCAAGTGGCATTTGACGCGCATAGGTCATTACCACCCAGTCTTTACCGCTAGGTCTCAGACCCAAAATGGACGTGCAGGAAATTTGGATTTTGCCGCACATCCATTTTCGGCAAAAATTTTTTTAAAAGGCCTTTTTTTTTTACAGGTGCACTGAAAAATGGATCGGCGCGTGTCCAAAACCTGCGCCTACACTACCGCAAGCCATTTTCAGCGCACCTTAGTAAAAGGACCCCTTGAATTGTGAGCCCTCCAGGGACAGGGACATACCCACTGTGCCTGAATGTAACTTGATTTAAGCTTCTTCTGAAAAGGCATGAGCGAAATCCAGCATCCCTCACCTTTCATTTCCCTTTCTAAGGCTGCACATTAATATTTGCCTCTCACAACTGTTGTTCATTCGCTTTCAGCTATATTCCACATCTTTCTTGCAAGAAGCATGAAGAATCAAAATCCAACATCCTTCAATATTGCATGAATCAGTTCATTTTTAGATCAAACATTACGTCAGTAGCTGGTAGTTAATTTGCAGATTTTGTCCTCCAGTGATGACCTTCAATAATCTGTCCTAACCTACAGGTACAGAGTCAGAAAGAAAGCAAGCCTGAATATAGCAGGAGAAAAACCACAAGAACATCACTAAGTTTCAGCGAAGGTTCAGCTGCGTGCAAAATATTGTAAGTGCATATCAGGAAAAAGAAATGGAATTTTGTGATTGATTAGTCTCATGTATTAGAACTTTTAGACAGTTTGCCTTAATAAATTCACTCTCTGAAAATTGCCATCACTCTGGTTAAAAACATAGTTTCAAGTCTCTTTATTTATTTGCTATACCACCCATCAAGGTTTTGAACAGTTTACATATCAAACATATAAACGACGAGTGACCGGACTCACTCGTAAATGCGCAGTAGAGACTTCCTTCTCTGTCCCACCCCCGCGTCAATACGTGATGACGGGGGCAGGACAGAGAGGGAAACAGCGCAAAGCTGCTGAGGTCGCTACCGCTCCCCCTGCCCGAGGTTGCCACTACCGCTCCCCCCGCCCGGTGTCGCCGTCGCTACCGCTCTCCCCACCCGGTGTCGTCGCCGCCGCCAGCCCTCCACCCAGCCCAGGCCCTCTCTCCGCTACTGAACTTACATCCATTCACCGGAACACAGCAAGCACATTAGCTGAGCTGCCGACCGCCTTCCTTCCCTGCCTGTGTCCCACCCTTGCTGACGTTACATCACACGAGGGCGGGACACAGGCAGAGAAGGAAGGCCGACGGCAGCTCAGCTGATGTGCGTGCTGCGTTCCAGGGAATGGATGTAAGTTCAGTAACGGAGAGAGGGCCTGGGCTGGGTGGAGGGCTGGCGGCGGCAGCGACTCTGGGGGTGGGGGGGAACGGTAGCGGGGACCTCGCAGGGGGGGGGAGCCAGCGTCGACCTCCGAAAACCCCAATACCAGCCCGTTTTAACGGACTCAACGGCTAGTAGAAATATAATTCAATATAATAGAACAATGAAAATTCTATCTGGATAGAAAAGATAAGCAAACATTCCTTAGCTAAATTTAAAACTGATGTAAAAGCCATCTTCTTTGAGGCTGCGTTTCATCCAAGCCATTCTATCATACTGATGAAACTCTCTCCCCCCTCCCCCACCCCCACCAATCGGTAAAAGCGAATCAAGAAAATGCAGCGTCAAAAAAGAAGGTTTTTATATCAATTTTAAATGTAGCTAAGGAATCTTGTTGACGAATGTATAGGAGAAGAGTATTACGAAGACTAGATGCCAATAGTGGAGTTGGGATCGAAGAGCACACGAAGGGTTATAAGGAGTCAATACAGGGCACTGAGGCGTTCCCAAGGTAATATTTAGGGCAGGGTTGGAAAACCATATGTGATCCAATATAAGATCCAATGAACTATAAATACACCTTATTATCTTCTTATTTACTACTGATTAATTGTTAATTATATCTTACTATCGCTGTTAACTGTTATTTCTATCCTGCTCCCAATTTGCAAAAAAATTGTACTTCTTGCATTGTAACTATACTACAGTATTACTGTAAGCCACTTTGAGCCCGCAATCAGTGGGAAAAGGTGGGATACAAATGTGATAAATAAATATGTTCAGAATAGATTTTCAAATCTTGACCTGTCTTTCAGCAGAAATCTGCCTGCAGAAAAAGCAGGTACATAGTTTTTGCATTCTTGGGCAATTTTTAAAGGGATTAGGAAAAGTATATTAACATTAAAGATCTTGCAGACTTTGCATCTAGATGGATTGTTTGAAAATTGCCCCATGACTTTAGGAAAATGAAGGCAGATACAGACCATATGGCTTGTTCAGTCTGCTCACCCATGCCATCTACTATCCCTAAAATTACCGTAAAAATTACACTGTGGTCTAAGGTTTTGTATCATACAGACTATATTTAAGATCATAACATGCACAAGGAGTCCTGGGCATCGGCGGCTGGAAGAAGAGGGGAGAGGCCTGGGCATTGAATTTCTTTGGCTGGCGGGGCTTTGGCATTCCTGTCAGCAAAAGCAACATTTTTAACATGAGGTGGAGAAGGAAATGCGTTATCTCCCTTCAGTTCATTCCTGGGTCCCTCCAAAAGTGGAGGGCTGGCTATACCCCTGAGGCAGAGGCGGACTGAGGGTGGTCTGAACCATCCGCCCAGCCACTGCTCAACACCCCTTGCCGTCACAGCCAACACCCCTTCTGCCCCGGTCCTACCCGAGGGGTACTGGTAGTATGGTGGCCTCTGCGGGGGGCATGTTCTTTTCTGCCCGCTGTGCTGCTGCAGTCCCCCGCTTTCTGGCGCTGCCGTGTTTTCATAATGGCGGGAAGGGAGAGGAAATGGAAACATTCAGTCTATGGAGTCATTTTGTGAGAAAGGGCTAGGGTGGTGGGTGGTAGGCACATGAAAGAGGGTGATAAGTAAAAAACAAAAAGTTTGCTCCCTCCCAGTCCACCTGCTTTTTGTGGGTTGTTCTAATTTTGCCTTTTGCAATGTTTGAAGGGGATAATATTTTTAAAGTTTTCTTCTGTGCTTTTACATTTAGATCTGGTGTTTGGGTTGTTAATCTGGGATTGGGTTAGGGGGGGGGGGTCGCAACTGCGGAAAAAAATAAATCATTGGCAAGTGGCCTGTATTTCAGTGACGTAGCCACAGGTGGGCCTGGGTGGGCCAGGGCCCACCCATTTAAGGCTGAGGCCCACCCAACAGTAGCATACGTTTAGTGGTAGCTGGTGGGTATCCCAAGCTCCATCAGTTGAAGCTCGTGGTAACGAAAACAGTATTATCCATGATACTGGCACTTGCGCATGCTCAGTTTTCAGTGCATGCCTGCTGCAGACTACCAAGGTACCATAGTAACATAGTAACATAGTAAATGACGGCAGAAAAAGACCTGCATGGTCCATCCAGTCTGCCCAACAAGATAAACTCATATGTGCTACTTTTTGTGTATACCTTACCTTGATTTGTACCTGTCCTTTTCAGGGCACAGACCGTGTAAGTCTGCCCAGCACTATCCCCGCCTCCCAACCACCAGCCCCGCCTCCCACCACCGGCTCTGGCACAGACCGTATAAGTCTGCCCAGCACTATCCCCGCCTCCCGCCACCGGCTCTGCCACCCACTCTAGGCTAAGCTCCTTAGGATCCATTCCTTCTGTTTTCCTGCTAGCTGAGATATTTTTTTTTTTGGGGGGGGGGGGGGGGGGAGGGAGAGAACACTTGGTGCCCACCCACTTCTTGCCTAGGCCCATCCAAAATCTGTTGTCTGGCTACGCCCCTGCTGTATTTATGAATGAATTATTAACTTTCTTTAGCTATGTGATGCTGGTGTGCGAGACTGCCACAAGCCGAGGTGAGGCCTAGTCGTCTCACTGGAATACATATGAGATAAATATTTAAATATATTTGAGTGAAATCGGGGCAGCTAGTTCAGCACCGACTAGCAACATAGAAGGGTAATGTAGCGTGATATTTAGTTGTATGTAATTATTTCCCAGTGGTTGTTAATGAAGTAAAGCTGCGGCCAAGTTTTCTTCCATTTAAAAAAAAACAAAAAAACCCAGTTGCTGTTTGATTTAATTTGTGAGTGAATACGAAAGTGGATGCTAGTGCCAATGTTATGTATACTGCCTTGACCTTATGTAAGAGAAGGTGGTATATTAAATCTCTAATAACCCTAAACATAAACATCTTTACAACTTAGGGTTAATATAGGTGTCCTCCTGCTTTATTAACCCTCCCCCCCCATAATGTCATATGTTGTTTGTTAAACTTAGAGAGTCCACACGAATGAATTCAAACAACCAGGGGTCCTTTTACTAAATTGCGATAAAAAGGGGCCTGCGCTAGAGTTGGCATGTGTTATTCACACGCGCTGAGCAGTGGCGTAGCCACAGGTGGGCCTGGGTGGGCATGGGTGGGCCTCGGCCCACCCAACAGTAGCACATGTTTAGCGGTAGCTGTTGGGGATCCCAAGCTCTGCCAGCTAAAGTCTTCCCCCTGAGGGTAACAAAAACGCTGCTCTCCATGATACTGGCACCTGCGCATGTTCTGTTTTCAGCGCAAGCCTGCCGCAGACTGCCAAGGTGGAGAGAAGCATTTTCCCGCCAGCTTAGATATTTTTTTTGGTGGTGGGGGAGAACACTTGGTGCCCACCCACTTCTTGCCTAGGCCCACTCACTTCTTGCCTAGGCCCACCCCTGGCGCTGGCGCTGAGGCCCTCTTTTGCCACAGCTGGTAAAAGGCTGTCTTTTTCTGAGGAAAAGAAATGGCCGTGCGGCAAGTGAAACACTTAGGGCCTCTTTTACTGAGGCACCCCAGAGTGTTTAGCACGCGCTAATATTTATGGCGCGATTAACGTTAGAGAAGTCCATTTATTCCTACGGACATCTCTAACATTTAGAAAAGCCCTAAAAATTAGCGTACGGTAAAAACTCTAGCGTGCCTTAGTAAAAGAGGACCTCGCTGCGCGGCCATTTACCGCCACCCATTGAGATGGCGGTAAGGGTTCCCATGGTAACCGGGCAGTGATTACTTCTGGTTAAGTTCCAGCACTACAAAAATAGCATGTATTTTTGTAGCGCCGAAAATGTCGCGTGCTAGGGGTGGGAACTATTGCCGGGCTACTGATTGGTGCATGGTGAGCCCGCGGACCGCTTACCACCACTTAGTAAAAGGGCCCTTCAGCTTCCATTTAAATGTGGCTACATTAATACAACTTGTTTCCTAAAGTTTCTCTTTATAACAATGTAACAAACCTGCTTTTTCAGTGGACCCTATTGGCGCTATTGTGTTTAATGTCATTATACAGAATGTTTCTCTTTCGGTTAGCCTCCTTGATCCATCTCCTATCATTTCATTTTGTTTGAACACTTATTGCCCCATAAATCTACAAGAATTAACGTCTGCTTTATTGCATTATCTTAAATGCACGCTCACTACAAAGGTTTGATCGGTGATTTACAGCCTCTAGGTATTCAATTATACTTATTTCAGTACTTTTTAGCTTCATCCCTATATTGATTATCACTTTTATATCTAATTTGATAGATAAGACTCAATGAACTTTAAATTTATAAAAAGTAACATTTCATTTCTATTTTTGACAAAGTTGCTTCACTTACGTTTATTTATTTATATAATTTTATATAATGGATGTCTCAGGGGGTCTTTTACTAAAGCTTAGCTTGAGTTATCCGCAGTGGGGCCCATTTTACTCCTATGGCCCCCCCTGCTGCAGATAACTCGAGCTAAGCTTTAGTAAAAGGTTTCCCATACAAGTTACTGCATCCGTGTTCTCTCTTCCAATGCTTAAGATTCTATACACAACTGTTTAACATTCCATTCACTAACGTATCTTCTCATACACCATTAATGCTATCATAACCGTAGACAGCTTTCAAAAACGGAAATGGCTACCCTGCTGCTTAATCCAATTACTTTTAAAAAATGATACATTTTTATGGTCAAAGCATGGACAGTTTTCAAAAGACCTAGCATAAGCCCTTTCTTTTAACTCCTATTCACTTGTTCGGTACCCATGTCTGTTTTATCTTTCCCACCATAAGTAATTCCCTTATTTTCCCTGTTTGCATGTCTTGATTAGATTGTAAGCTCTGTCGAGCAGGGACTGCCTCTTACATGTTCAGTGTACAGCACTGCATAGGACTAACAGTGCTATAGAAATTATAAGTAGTAATAGTAGTAGTCTTCAGGATTCCGGAATCTTGCCACTGTTTTGGATTCTGCATGGAATCTTGCTACTCTTTTGAATTCTGAACAGAATCTTGCAACTCTTTGAGATTCCGGAATCTTTCTACTCTTTTTCCTCATCCCTTATTTGTCCTGTTTGTCTGTCCTAATTAGATTGTAAGCTCTGTTGAGCAGGGACTGTCTCTTCATGTTCAAGTGTATAGCGTACGTCTAGTAGCGCTATAGAAATGATAAGTAGTAGTAGTAGTCTCTGGGATTCTGGAATCTTGCTACTCTTTGGGATTCCGGAATCTTGCTCTCTTTGTTCTTATCCCTTATTTGTCCTGTTTGTCTGTCCTAATTAGATTGTAAGCTCTGTCGAGCTGCGACTGTCTTTTCATGTCCAGTGTGCAGCACTGCGTACGTCTAGTAGTGCTATAGAAATGATAAGTAGTAATAGTAGTAGTCTTTAGGATTCCGAAATCTTGCCACTGTTTTGGATTCTGCATGGAGTCTTGTTACTCTTTTGGATTCTGAACAGAATCTTGCAACTCTTTGAGATTCTGGAATCTTTCTACTCTTTTTCCTCATTCCTTATTTGTCCTGTTTGTCTGTCCTAATTAGATTGTAAGCTCTGTCAAGCAGGGACTGTCTCTTACATGTTCACTGTACAGCACTGCATTCGTCTAGTAGCGCTATAGAAATGATAAGTAGTGGTAGTAGTAGTAATATTCATCAGGAGATAACCAGTTAAGGTGGGGAAGAGATGTGGAGGGGCATTTTCAACATGATACCTTTCTTATTCAGATTTTGGATGTTTTTTGCAAAACGTCCAAAATCTGAATAAGAAAGAAGTTCATTTTCCAAAATGTTTATCTTTTGGTTTCAAAAATACTGTTTCTAACAAGGTTTGGTGCTTTGGATGTTTTGTTTTTTGGTCCATTTTCAAAACAAAAAAAAAAAAATCAAAGTGAAAAACGTAGAAAATCAAGCCATTGGGATGTAGGAGGGGCCAGCATTTTCAGTAGACTGGTCTCCCAGGCATCCCAGGAGATAAATGGGGCACCCTAGTGGACTTCAAAAACATGCTTCCAGGTACACATCTCAACGTTGCTCCCTTATCTTGTCTGCTGAGCCCCCCAAAACCTACTGTCCACAGCTGTACACAATAGCCCTTATGGGTGAAGGGGGCACCTATATGTGGGTACAGTGGGTTTCTGGTGAGTTTTGGAGGGCTCACAGTTTCCCTCACAAATGTGACAGGTAGAGGGAGATAGGGACCAGAATCCCCCCACTCCATGGTGTACTGCACTGACCACTACACTACTCCGGGGACCTGAATGCTGCTCTAATAGACCTGGCTCTAACATCTGAGGCTGTCATAGAGGTTGCTAAATCATATTTGTATTCAGATTTGTGGGGGGGGGGTGGGAGGGGGTCAGTGACCACTAGGGGGTATTGGGGGTCACCCCTGATTCCCTCCAGTGGTCATCTGGTCATTTAGGGCACCCTTTTGTGCCTTGTTATAAAAACAGGTCTAGCTCAAAACATCTTAGTTTTAGTCCTAGATAGTTTTCCATTATAGCTGAGTAGAGAGGTTTGGTAGGCGTCTTAGTCCACTTTTAAAGGTAATCAATAGATATAAAACAAAATAAAACATGGAAAAGAAAATAAGATGATGCCTTTTTATTGGACATAACTTAATACATTTCTTGATTAGCTTCCGAAGGTTGCCCTTCTTCGTCAGATCGGAAATAAGCAAATGTTGGTAGATGACACCATATATAAGTGAAATATCAAAGCATTTCACTGACAGTCTAACAGGATGGGGGTGGATAGGTGACAGACCCATGCATATCTCCCAGTCCCTCATAAATAACAGTCTAGTTCATTAACAGGCTTCAAAGTAGAAAATGACACAGGGACAAATTTTGTCCCCTGTCCCCACCCCGTCCCCGTGAGCTCTGTCATTCTCCCCCGTGTCATTCTCTAAGCTGGTGGCCTCTTCAGGGAAGGGCAGGTCCTATACCATGAGCACCTCCTAGCTGTCCCTTCAGGTCACTACATGGACATACCCCTTTTGGCTCCCTCTAGTGACCAGATCAGGGCATTTTCCAGACTTTTCCCTGGGACAGCACCCTCTGGCGGTCTCCTCAGGATAGGGCAGTCCTGTATTTATCACAATATGGGTTTTTTTCTTTCAAAAGTACAAAGACAAGGGGACACTAAGGGAAGTTACATGTAAATACTTGTAAAACAATGAATAGTTAAGCTCTGGAACTCTTTGGCGGAGGCTGTAGTAACAACAGTTGGAATATCTGAATTTAAAAAAGGTTTGGAAAAGTTCCTGGAGGAAAAGTCCATAGTCTGCTATTGAGATAGGCATGTGGGAAGCTACTGCTTGCCTTGAGATTGATGGCATAGAATGCTGCTACTATTTGAGATTTTAATGGAATGCTACTACTACTACTACTAGAATGCTGCTACTATTTGAGATTCTGAATGGAATGTTGCTGCTATCTGAGATTCTGAATGGAATGCTGCTGCTATTTGGATTTCTACATGGAATGTTGCTACTATTTGAGATTCTGAATGGAATGTTGCTGATATTTAGGTTTCTACATGGAATGTTGCTACTATTTGAGATTCTGAATGGAATGTTGCCCTAAGGTGCCTTTTTACTAAAGCTTAGCATGCGCTAAAGGTTGCACATCGTATTTTATACCTATGGGCCACATGGTACTTAGAACACACAAATGTCCATTATTACATGCCCCTATTTCTGGAAATGAGTGAACATCTCAGTATCACCGTTAAGTCCCACACTAACTTATTCATGTTGGGAAGCAAATATGTCACAATGAGAAGACAATGCTATGCTTATAGGTATGTAAAGTAGAAATCTGAGAAAACAATCACAGATGGTGATGTCAGTCACATTTCATATTTCCAGTAGTTCTGAATACCAGCAATACTGCAGAGCTCGGAGGGTTATTCTTCTGAAAATTCTATATTTAATTCTATGAAAATGAGCTTCCAAAGATGTGTAAGAATAGAAGTATATATATATATAGGGAATTCATAAAACCTGTGAGAACAGTGGCTTTTAGTTAACATAATAGCACCAGACATCATTGCATATTTTCTAGCTAACCATGTTAAACTGTCAATTTGTGTGTTAGTGTATTTTGAGACAAATTATACAAATGAATCATTGACGTGCCAACCTTCTAACTTACCTTGTAGATTAATGGCAAAAAGCCCAGTTTCATTAATGCGATTTTGTTGGTCACATTTGCAGTGGATTGCACCTTCTTTAAATCATCCACAGTTCCATACTTCACATCAATGACCTCGGCCTATAAACAAAAATCCCAAAATCTTTAAAACTATACATTTACAGGTGAATTCTATATATTGCACTGAATATGAGGTGCTATTTCCACACTGAATTTTCAGCATGGAATAATGGTCTAACAGATGCAAGGCACTGAAACAAGGCAGAAACGTCAGATCCTTGCAAAAACACACACTTATGCACCCATTTATAAAATGGTACAAGTTTTTCTGTGTGGATGTGTGAGGGGGTGTGGCCATGGGAGGGGCAGGGCAGGGACATTTCCTTAAAAAGTGCACAGTGTTACAGAATAGTGCGGATCTGTGCCCAACTCAGTGGCGTAGCCAAGGGTGAGCCCGGGTGGGCCCAGGCACACCCACTTTGGGCTCAGGCCCACCCAGTAGCAGTACACCTATGATGTGGCCGGCAGGGATCTCCAAGCCCCACCAGCCAAGAGCTCACAACAACTGCCCCTCCTGCATACCTTGTAAATAGCAGATCTTCACCTGCAGCGAGCAGCGACTGATACGTACTGTTCGCACCAACCCCACAGCCTTCCCCCTGATGTATTCCTGCCTATGCAGAAACAGGAAGCTGTATCAGAAAGAAGGCTGTGGGACCAACATGAGCTGTGTGTATTAGTTGCTGCTCGCTGCCGGTGAAAATCTGCTACTTAAAAGGTACGCGGGGGAGGGGGGTGTTTGAGAGACCATATGGCATGCAGGCGAGAGAGGGAGAGACCAAATTACTTGTGGGACAGGGTGGAGTTCTTCTGCCCACCCATCTTAGGCCCAGGCCCACCCAAAATTGGATGTATGGCTACGCCCCTGGCCCAACTTGTACGCTGGGATTTATATCTGGGTTTTAAAGAGGTTCGGAAAAGTTCCTGGAGGAAAAGTCCATAGCCTATTTTTGAAATGGACATGGGGGAAGCCACTGCTTGTCCTGGGATTGGTAGCATGGAATGTTGCTACTATTTGAGATTCTGAATGGAATGTTGCTACTATTTGGGGTTCTACATGGAATGTTGCTGCTAACTGGGTTCCTGCCAGGTACTTGTGACCTGAATTGGCCACTGTTGGAAGCAGGATACTGGAGTAGATGGACCATTGGTCTAACCCTGCATGGCTATTCTTATATTCTTATGTTCTTATACCTGGTTTCAGTTGGTGCAACTCCTTGTGCCCAAAGTTAGGTGCAGATCTTGGTGCTATACGCTATAAAGGGCGTTGATCCCGAAATGCCCTTTATAGAATAACATTCAGTGCCGATTTTTAATCAACCCTGAATGTTGAGCACCATTTACTGAATCCAGCCTTTACGGGCAATTTTTATTACTGCACACACGTGTATATTGAAAATTACCTATGGTACTTATATGTGTATGTTTTGCAAGAACAAATTTTCTAGGTTAATTTATATGCATACAATCAAATTTTCAAATGTATGTATGTAAATGCAAAACCTTCTCAAACCTTGTCCCTGTTCAGTACTGTATTTGTGTAACGTTATGCATATTTCGGATGTACAACATCCCTACACCTAAAGTACTGCTTAACCTAGGGAAATGATTTGGAAAATGACCCTCCTTGGGGATAGTTTTTTTGCACTGGGACTAGGCCACTTGTAACAGCAGGCCTGCAACTGAATTTACACAGAGAAGTTCCCACAAATTCTCCCTTTGGAAATTCTGAGTTGGTCAGCAGCATGGGTATTTCTATACCCTTGAACTCTCCACCAGCTTTACAGCAGATTTTGCACCTGCTGTGAGAAGATTTCCAAATGAAATGTCCATGTTTATCTTTCTGTTCTGTCCTCTCCCTTGCATGACCCCCATCCCATTGCAGTTCAGGTAAAAGTGAAAAAGACTGGGTAATAACTGAATGCAACTTGCCTTGAGTTAGTAATAAACAAGGAATGAGCTAAATTAAAAGAAATACAAATAATTAATACAGTTACTCTCAGACAGGGAGGGCAAATCATTGCCCACTTAACTTTTCGTAGCCATAAAGAAATCTAATTATTAAAGGAGGATAATTCGTGTCTTTTTTTTGGGGGGGGGGGGGTGACCCACCTAAGTCCTGCCCCCCTGTGTATACCCCATTTGCAAATATGCACTACATAAGTGCAGAGTAGCCCTTAGGTGACCTGCTAGCTCTTACGCAGGTATGGGCGTATATACCCATGGAATGCTGGTATTCTAGACATCCAGGCACATACACCATAAAATTAGTGTAGATGTGAGCATGGAAATGTAGCAGTGATGTGTAACTTACAGTACTCTGTAAATTACATGTGTAAGGGGTAGCTCCACCCATATCCTGCCATGCTCCACCCATGTATACACCTCTTTGTATTTACCTGCTATGCCACATACACACACACACACACCATTGTAGAATAGCTCTTTAGTGAGAGGAGATCTGATAAAGGGCTAAAAAAATACTGAGTGGAGTGGAATGGGCAGAGGTGAATCTTGTTTATTTTTTCCAAAGAAAACTAGGACTAGGGGGCACACAATGAAGCTACTAAGTAGTACATTTAAAACAAACTGAAGAAAATATTTCTTCACTCAACGTGTAATTAAACTATGGAATTCATTGCCAGAAAATGTGATAAACGCAGTTAGCTTAGCAGGGTTTAAAAAAAAGGTGTGGATCATTTCCTAAAAGTCCATAAGCAATTATTAAGATGGACTTGGGAAAATCCACTATTTCTAGGATAAGCAGAATAAAATCTGTTTTACTCATTTGGGATCTTGCCAGGTACTTGTGACCTGGATTAGACTCTTTCGGAAACAAGATACTGGGCTTCATGGACCTTTGGTCTGTCCCAGTATGTCAATGCTTATGTTCTTATGCCCTGCAGGCACTCAGGTAAGTGTACTCTTCCATTCGTACGTGCTGGTATTCTAAACATTTCTGCACACAAGGAGCATCTAAATTTTAGAACTGACTTCTCGCCACTTCCTTTCTCAAACAATACCTGTGCTTCAGAATTGTACCACCACCCAGAGCCAGCTGCTTTTACAATCTTCTGCTAGTCTCATGTAGTCTACCTCGACTCTACCGTTTCACCTTCTATCATTCTCAGTAGACAGCTGAATGGATATATTCATTTTTATACGTAGCCCATGAGGAATATATACGCCTTTCAAAACATCTGAATTGTTTGTATAAATTTGGGATTATTATTTCAAATTTCATTCTCAGTAATTTTAAAAGGAAAAAAAATGCAGACAATAATGTAGCATACAGTAAAAGTTAATAGGTTAGCACTGTTAAGCTGAGATTGACAATATAATTTCAGAAATTGAAAGTGACTTTTATAAATACAGCATGAATTATATTACAATTGTTCTTTCAGCTATTAAGATAAATGCCTTCTTCAGTAGTGACACGTGATAACTTAAACCTTCTCCTAATGTTCGATGACATGATTAGCACAAATTTAACATTACAGTAAGACACTGAATCATTACTCATAACAGGATAAGAATTCAGGTCGGTGGAGTTCAGAGGCGGGGCTGGTGTTTGGGTGGTGGGGCTAGTTCTGGGCAAGACTTCTACGGTCTGTGTCCTGAAAATGGCAGCTACAAATCAAGGTAAGGTAAGAAGTAGCACATATGAGTTTATCTTGTTGGGCAGACTAGATGGACCGTGCAGGTCTTTTTCTGCCATCATCTACTATGTTACTATGTTATGTTTATAGGCCACCGTTATGTACAATATGGGAGAAATTCTTAAATGGTGGTCAAAAATGGATGGCGTAATAAAAACCGGCCTGCGCTGATTTGAACACCTGACTTTAGGTACCAGACTTATGCCTGCTGAAACCTGATGTAAATGCCGGCACCCAAGATAGGTACGCTGAGACAGTATTCTATAAGTACGTTCACAAACATTCAGAACATGCCTGACAAGCCCACGGCCACGCTTCCTTCTACGCTAGAAGAGTTAGGCAACATGACTTATAGAACAGAGCACAGCCAGCTGCGTGTGCAAATTTTAACGAGTGCCTATTAAATTCAATTATCGGATGTTAGAACTACTGACAGTTCAGGGCGCGTTACTCAGTTAATTTGCATCCCTATCTCAGACATGACAAATTTTGGCATGCAAATCCGGGCACCATATATAGAATCCGGGGGGGGGGGGGGGGGGGGGGGGGGGGGGGTATGTGCCAGTTATTAGAAATACATTTGACATTGACAACATTACCGAGGGGTCCTTTTACTAAGGTGAACTGAGAAATGGCTTGCGCTGGTGTAGGAGCGTGTTTTGGGTGCGCGCAGATCCATTTTTCAGTGCGCCTGTAAAAAAATGCCTTTTTTTATTTTGTCAAAAATGGACGCGCAGCAACATAAAAATTGTTGCGCGTCTATTTTGAGTCCGAGACCTTACCGTCACCCATTGAATTAGTGATAAGGTCTCACACGGTAACCAGGCGGTAATGGTCTACACGCGCCAAATGCCAGTTACCGCCCGATTTTGCCGTGCATCAGAAAGTAAAAAATTATTTTTCAGACGCGCGTAGCGGACACGTGTAAAAAAAATGAAATTACCGCCCGGGCCACGCTATTACATATTCTTGGGATTGGTAGCATGGGATTCTGCCAGGTACATGGGATCTGCATTGACCACTGTTGGAAGCAGGATACTGGGTTAGAGGAACCATCGATTTGACCCACTCTGGCCTTATGTTCTTACATTCCCCAGAGGGCTTACTATCTATGGGACCCATTTACAAAGCGGCGGTAAACCCAACGTGGCCTTACCACTCACTAAAAAGGAAGTACCCGCCAGGCTACCATAGCAGCCTGGCGGTACTTCCCACCCCCAGCGCTCTGTCATATCCGGCGCTACAAAACTATATTTATTTATATATTTATATATTTATTTTTGTAGCTCCGGAGTGTACCTGGAGGGAATCGGGCAGTGCTGCGCGCTGCCTGGTTACCGCTGGGTTAGTGCAGGAGCCCTTACCACCACCTCAATGGGTGGAGTTTACAAGCCCTGGTGTATATCATCAATATACGGTCTGTACCAGAGCCGATGATGGGAGGCGGGACTGGTGGTTGGGAGGCGGGAAATACTGCTGGGCAGACTTATACGGTCTGTGCCCTGAAAAGGACAGGTACAAATTCAAGGTAAGGTATACACATATGAGTTTGTCTTGGGCAGACTGGATGGACCATGCAGGTCTTTTTCTGCCGTCATCTACTATGTTACTAAGTATCAAAAACTCTCTGTGATTTCATAGTCTTCCACTTCATATATAACTGTGCAAGTACTGCACAGCAACTTTACAATTTTCTTCCACACCATCTGTTCTTCTGTTCAATATGTTTTCCTGTCCCATCTGCTTAACTCCCACGTCTCTTCCGTTCCTTTACTCTTCCTCCCCCTCCATTCTGTTCATATATCTCCCTCCCTCTCTCTCTCTCTCTCTTGTATCAGCTGAAAGGTAAAACATGACAAATGCTAACGTGCTCTACGCTTTAAACGTAGGATTGTTTACGGAGACGTTCCAGGATACGTGTTAAATTTAATAGATTTACCACCTAGAAACAGTTCGTCCCGATCCTATTTAAACGTACATTACCCAGATTGCTATGGCCTAAAATACAAATCCACCTATGCATCCGGCTTCTCCTTCGTCAGCACACAGCTATGGAATGCATTGCCCAAAGTCTTAAAATCAACTCAGAACCATCTAAATTTCAGGAAATTACTGAAGACGTCCTTATTCCAGAAGGCTTATCCTCCAGAATCAACTTAAGTTACTGCTTTTAGTCACAGCAAAATTTTTGGACCTTATTGATCTTATATTCTCTCTTATTATCTTTGTTGTTTTATACGATACCTATACGATCACTACCTTACTTTACATTGTTTAACTGTATTTTACTGAACTGTAGTCTGCTCTACGGTATTGTGTAAGCCACACTGAGCCTGCGACTAGTGGGAAAATGTGGGGTATAAATGTGTTAAATAAATAAATAAAACTTAAATTCTGGAACATATAAAATCTTGTCTTATCACTGGGGGGTGGATGGTCATTTTGAAATGAATTTAGTTCGCCAGTAGGAGAGGGCACCTATTTGCGCACAGTGAATGCTTTCCTTAAAGAGTGTGTGCGCTGTATGCTCATAGTACATGCGCTCTTTCTTACGGGGAAACAACGTGGGTTCTTAATGACATTTGTATAAAAAAAAAAACAAAATCGAAACAGAACAATTTTTGGGTGTCCATCTCTACTTATCACTGCTGAAACACATAAAGCCCCAATTTGCATAGAACATTGTGGAAACTGTATTTATTTTTTTGGATTTAGCTTATAACTTTTTCAGTAGTAGAACAAATTGAGTTACACCTTGTTGCAGCTAAAGACAAATCCATTGTTTACTCTTTCAAAAAGTGTTAAGACACTCAATGAAGTTACATGGTAAATACTTTTAAAACACACAGGAGAAAATAGCTTTTTGTTTAACGAATACTTAAGCTCTGGAGCTCGTTACCAGAGGATGTGCTAATGGTGGTTAACTTATCTGGGTTTAAAACAAAAAAAGTTTGGACAAGTTCCTGGAGGAAACGTCCATAATCTGCTATTGAGACAGACATGAGGAAAGTTATTACATATTCTTGGGATTGATAGCATGGGATTCTGCCAGGTACATGGGATCTGCATTGACCACTGTTGGAAGCAGGATACTGGGTTAGAGGAACCATCGATTTGACCCACTATGGCCTTATGTTCTTACATTCCCCAGAGGGCTTACTATCTATGGGACCCATTTACAAAGCGGCGGTAAACCCAACGTGGGTTTACCATTCACTAAAAAGGAAGTACCTGCCAGGCTACCACAGCAGCCTGGCGGTACTTCCCACCCCCAGCGCTCCGTCATATCCAGCGCTACAAAAATATATTTATTTTTGTAGCTCCGGAGTGTACCTGGCGGGAATCGGGCAGTGCTGCGCGCTGCCTGGTTACCACTGGGTTAGCGCAGGAGCCCTTACCACCACCTCAATGGGTGGAGGTAAGGGCCCCCCCCTGAAATGGCCACACGACAAGTGTTTTACTTGCCGCACATCCATTCACTGCAGAAAAGCAAGACCTATCATTTACCCGCTGCGGTAAAAGGGGGCCTCGGTACGCGTCAGAAGCACGTGTTGATGCCAGCGCAGGCCCCCTTTTGCCGCAGCTCGGTAAAAGGGGCCCTAAGTTTGTGCCTGAGGCAATGGACGGTTAAGTGACTTGCCCAGCTTTCAACTTGCTTCTTTGCAGTCACCTTCTATCTGCTCATCTGCTGTTCCTTTTCCTCACCAGGGAAATTACTTTTCTCCATCAGGTCCTTCCTTCTCTCCCTCCTTTCCACTCAGGAGTATAGGGTCAGTATTTTTGTTGGCAACACTGATTTTTCTTTTTTTGGTGCACCACCATTTTGGCTGAAAAACAAGAATGTTGATGTTTTTTGTTTGTTTTAAGTTGGTGGTGCATATTGCAGGCTATAACCCAACCCTCATGAAGAGTTTCCCCATCAAACATCCCTTTTCCACCCCACACATAGGCAGCGTAAATGTCTAACAGCTCCCTACCAGGACAACAGACAGGAGAGTCCAGGGAGCTGGTGAGTCAAGAGGACCCAGGCTGAGGCTATGGCTCTAGGGATGTGCAAGGCTGCAACATTTTAGTTGTTTTCAGACTCTCTTGATTTTCAGGTGGTTTTGTTTCAGTTTATTTCAGACATTCAACTTAGTTTTAAAAAAAAGCAACACACTTTAGAACTTTACCCCCAGCTTCTATATAGCGCAACTTAAGCTGCGCGTCCAAATCCGGTCGTATTGTGGATTTGCCTGTGCAACTTACTACTACTACTTAACATTTCTAAAGCGCTACTAGGGTTATGCAGCGCTGTTCAATTTAACATAGAGGGACAGTCCCTGCTCAAAGAGCTTACAATCTAAATGAGTTAACAAGCCTAGTGGTTAGGGTGGTGGACTTTGGTCCTGGGGAACTGAGGAACTGAGTTTGATTCCCACTTCAGGCACAGGCAGCTCCTTGTGACTCTGGGCAAGTCACTTAACCCTCCATTGCCCCATGTAAGCTGCATTGAGCCTGCCATGAGTGGGAAAGCGCAGGGTACAAATGTAACAAAAATAAAATAGATACTATTGGAGATTCTACACGGAATGTTGCTACTATTGGAGATTCCACATGGAATGTTGCTATTCCACTAGCAACATTCCATGTAGAAGGCTGCGCAGGTTTCTGTGAGTCTGACGTCCTGCACGTACGTGCAGGACGTCAGACTCACAGACGCGGCCACATTGGTGATCTGCAAGGGCCGACTTCTACATGGAATGTTGCTAGTGGAATAGCAACATTCCATGTAGAATCTCAAATAGTAGCAACAGTGGAGGAGTGGCCTAGTGGTTAGGGTGGTGGTCCTGGGGAACTGAGGAACTGAGTTTGATTCCCACTTCAGGCACAGGCAGCTCCTTGTGACACTGGGCAAGTCACTTAACCCTCCATTGCCCCATGTAAGCCGCATTGAGCCTGCCATGAGTGGGAAAGCGCGGGGTACAAATGTAACAAAAAAAAAATCAGCTATGATAATTGGCAATTAATAAGCAATTATTGACACTAATTGGCATGAATGAAAATTTATGCACACAACTGTCTAAACATATTCTATAATGTGATGCACGTAAATTCTAAGTCACATAGTTGAAAAGTGGGCATAGAATGGGCGACTCATGGGCATTTCTAAAATCTATGTGCATTGTTATAGAATACACCTGGTTCACACCTAATTTAGGTGCTGGAATTTACACCAAGTTTTACTTGGTATAACTGCCCGCAACTAAATTTATCTGTGTGGATGGGCACTTGGCATATTCTATAAACTCCACAGAACTGTAGACTTCTAATATAATAATTCGCACCTCCAACGTTCTGAAGCTGACTCTTTGGCAGTGAAGCTGTGAAGCCCTGAAGTGTTCATAGGGTTTGTAATCACTCCGCCATCCGAGGCCACGTCAGAAAGAGAAGGGACCAACCACTCGCACTTGATCTCCATGTCCCGCCCTCAGAGCCTTGCTGATCTGAAGAAAAAGCCACCTGGCTCAGTTCCTCGCGCCGTGTCCCGCCCTCCCGCCCTTCTGAACAGAAAGACTCAGTTGCTCGCACCGTGTCCCGCCCTCCCACCCTCGGAGCCCTCCTGAACAGAAGAGCGAGCCACCTCTGTTCCTCGCGCTGAAATCCTCCTCCCGCGGAAATCCCTTAGAAACATTAATGGAAGAAGGTGATTATCTTGCTAGCGCCCTTTTCATTTCAATCAGAAACAGGCGTTTTTTTTACTAGTATTCTATACAGTACGCCTAAATTAAGGTGTACTTTAAAGGATACACTTAGGCATATTTCATTTCGATGCTGATTTTTTTTAGGCACGATACATAGAATCTAGTCCTTAATGTTTTCAAGTCGATTGCACATGTACTAATTCACAGGTTACTACATATAAAATCCATTCTCCATGCATTAAAGTGTAAAGATGCACAAGTGTAAAATGCACATTTAAACCTCTACTGTAGAAATACAGTGGAGTCATAGGGACCCTTTTACTAAGCCCCGTAAGCATCTACATGCGCCAACCACCCGACAACCGCGTGGCTCTTTAGGTAATTTCATTTTTGCCGTGCGTCTGAAAATTTTTTTTTTATTTTCGGGCGCACGCAACGGGCGCTTGCCAAGTGGCATTTGATGCGCGTAGGTCATAACCGGCCGGATTCTTTACCGCTAGGTCAACGGCTGGCGGTAAGGTCTCAGACCCAAAATGGACGCGCGGCAATTTTGATTTTGCCGCATGTCCGTTTTCGGCAAAAAAGGCGTTTTTTTTACAGGCACGGTAAACAATGGATTGGCGCGCCCCCAAAACCCGCGCCTACACTACCGCAAGCCATTTTTCAGCGCACCTTTGTAAAAGGACCGCATAATTTCCTAGGATTTACATTCGTGGCGGGTCAGCCAAGGCAGCAGCAGAACAGGTGGACCAGACTAGCCTGCTCCCGACCCTCATGCCTCCTGATTCCTTCAGCTCTCTGCCGTTCTAGCGCCATGGAAACACACAGCACAGACTGACTTGCCCTAGTCACTCACGCTAGCTACCTGCTCCCATAGTGGCCAGCATATATTCAGTCTTTCTGCCACTGTGTCTTGGGGAATTATGCAATTTAATGAATTATATTACAAACGAAAAAATGATGTGCACACAGAAGCGTATAATTCTGAAGAGTGTATGAAGCTGAATCTGTCTCTCTAAGGTCAAGGGAACACAATGGCTTCCAGAGTCTCTCAGTGAGAGCTACTAATTAAGAGCAAATATATACATTGATCCATAACCTATGTATATTTTCAGTTTAAACCTCATCTCAGGAAAACTACATGCATACACTGACACGTGCTAATTTGAGCAGGTACCTTTATAGACAGAATTTCAAAATATATACATAAAAGTATAGCCCCTTCCAACATTGCCCCCTGAAAGCCTCTTCTCTCTGCTAGTAAAGTTACACATGGGTGCAATTAAGAAGTACTTCCTTTCACCCTCATCCTATGCCCCTTCATTCCAGAGCTTTCGAGATTGGGTGGCATAGCCGGTGGTGGGAGGCGGGGCTGGTGGTTGGGAGGCGGGGATAGTGCTGGGCAGACTTATACGGTCTGTGCCCTGAAAATGACAGATACAAATCAAAGTAAGGTATACACAAAAAGTAGCACATATGAATTTATCTTGTTGGGCAGACTGGATGGACCATGCAGGTCTTTTTCTGCCGTCATCTACTATGTTACTATGAAAGAGACTCACCTCCTCTGCATTTATGGCAGGGAAATTGGCTTTTCGTGGGTGTTTCAAAATTTAAGCGCGTAGCTATAGAATATGGCCCATTGCACGTAAATCTATGTGCCAGGATTTATGCCACATTTTCACTGGTGTAAATGGAGGCATGTAGTTTTAGGCGCTGTAATATCAATTAAGCGTATTCTATATACCGCACCTAAATCTAGGCGTCATGTATTTATTTATTTGTTGCATTTGTACCCCACATTTTCCCACCTATTTGCAGGCTAAATGTGGCTTACATAGTACCGTCAAAGGCGTTTGCTCAGTTGGTTGATAACAAATACAAGGTTGTAAAGTGATCATATGAGGTATATGTGGAGGGTCGGAAGGGATGAAGATTGCGTGTTGTCCAGTACAGTCAAAGTCATGCTGTGTTGGTAAGTGAAGAGGGTTATGTTGGGTCGTTGGGGGAGGCCTTTTTGAAGAGGTTGGTTTTTAGTGATTTCCTGAAGTTCAAGTGGTCGTGGATTGTTTTCACAGCTTTTGGGAGGCCATTCCATAGTTGTGCACTTATGTAGGAGAAGTCGGATGCCTAAGTTGTTTTGTATTTCAGTCCTTTGCAATTTGGGTAGTGTAGGTCTAGGTAAGATCTTGATGATCTGACTTTGTTTCTTATTATTTCTTATACAATATGCTTAGTTGGCACTGTTTTCCGCGTGGATTTTTTTTTGGCACCATATATAGAATCTCCCCCTATGTGGCTTGGGGGCCTTTTTACTAAGCTGGGTAGGTGCCTATGCGCGCTAAACACGTGCCAAATTGAAGTTACCGCCCAGTTACTGCATGGCCCTCGCGGTAATTTCAATTTTGGCGCACATCCGCTACGCACGTCTGAAAAATATATTTTTTTAATTTTCCGGCATGCGTAACAAGATGCGCTCCGAGTGGCATTTCACACGTGTAGGTCATTAACTCCCAGATTCTTTACCGCTAGGTCAACGGCTGGAGGTAAGGTCTCAGACCTAAAATGAACACGCAGCAATTTTGATTTTGCTGCACGTCCATTTTCGTGTTTTTTTTTTAAAAAGAGGCTTTTTTTTTACAGGCGCGCTAAAAAATGGATCAGCGTGCGCCCCAAACCCTCGCCTACACTACTGCAAGCCAGTTTTCAGCGCGCCTTTATAAAAGGACCCCTAGGTTTGGGCATCATTTAGAGAATTTGAGGGTGATGCTCCCTTACGTGGCAGTGCTATTCACAGAACAAGATTAGAAGTCCGGTTTTCAGGATAGCTGCAATTGATATGCATGGGATACATTTGAACACACTAGGTCCCTAAACTATGTAAATATGTGTCACGCATATGTGTTACTAATACCCTGGAAACTGAACAAGCTGAATGTGCCTCCAGGACAGAATGTGGAATCACTGCCTTAGACCAATGAACTATCTCCGCAGGCTACTGTTACCCAAACCGCTGCTACCGTGGTGATCCCTAGTTATCAGAATATAGCACATTGGGCCATTATTCCAATTTACTCAATGAATTTAACGTAATTGCAATACTAAAGAATGACATAATATGCCCTGCAGCAAGATTCTTTCAGTCTGATCAGTTGATATAAAAATTGGGGATGTACAAACACAATTAAGACATAAACGCAAAAGCATCTGGATACTCGGTAATCGTGTGAAAATCAGCAGACTGGCAATGAGAATAAATGTGAATAAATGCAAGCCAAGGCATCCGAGTCATTAGTATCAGTAAATAATGAATATTCTAAGCAGATCAGTACTCTAGTCACCCAGACAATCTGGAGACAATCTGAAGCATATGCCAATATTTATTTAGAAAGTAGCAGCTTACAATAGGGACAGAAGTTTGCTTCTGTTCAAGGAGTTGGTTTGTCCACACTATTTATTTATTTGTGACATTTATATCCCACATTATCCCAAACAAGTTTGAGTTCAATGTGGCTTATAATAAACAGTATAGGATACACAACAAAGAATAATGCATAAGAAAGTAATTTGTTGTAAGATTCTAATTTTACGATCCAGTATCATAAACATATTGGGATAGCTATGAATGTTTAACATTTAGAAAATCTATTATGAATGAGAAATTGTACACGAAGCAAAGAGAAGGTTAATGGTACATAGAGCAATAACCAATTCATGTAATAATTAATTGTTTGAGATGTGGTTGTTCTTTGTGAGGGTTTGTTTGACTAGGAACAATTTGAGGATTTTGTGGAATCTAGTATATTCCTGTATATATAAAAAAAAGTGTACTTAGCTTAAGACGCTGTATTGTGCTCTATGGACGCTGATTTATTTTTTAAGGGCAGCACTTGCTCATATTCAAAAGATAATATCTCCTGTATTTTTCTCGCTGATACACAGCATTACAAGTTTTTCTCTCAAAAGTAGGCCGAGGTACCGACGGGGACCCGTTTCACAGACGGCTTCTTCTGCAGACCTCACCACAAAAGGACTTTTGCTGTCCTTTAATTTAGTTTGTGTTGTCCCGTAATTTTCCAATAGTAGACCAGTGTGCTCGCCAAATAAATAAATAAAAATATCACTCTTATCCGAATACCTCTCAGCACAGCACATTATACCTGAATACTCAGCTCTGGCAGCTGCCTGAGTATTGGCACGAAATATCCAGGTATAACCTGACTGTGCCACGGCTGAATATTGGCCCTTATGCAAGGCTTAGTTTCTGGGGGAACGGGCACTTTTTCTTTTTCGGATTTCAGAGCCACAGGGATGCTCTGTTCCAGCCCTTCCTTCTAGGCTCCTTAATCCAGCCCCTGTTCTGTTGGTCCTGTTTCTGGCCTATCCACCCCCCTCTCTATGCTTCATAGTTCCACTTCCTTTTTTAAGTAAATACACATTGAGCTCTGGCTACATGATTTGAGGAACTGTCCTTTAAGAAAACTTTCAGGCAATTAAAACATAGTAAAGTGTTGCCAGGTCAATAAAAGAATTGGAGTGCTTGCAGTACTAGGTTGGCTCAATGGGCAACAGTCTCCTTGTACGACAAGAGATTAAAAGCTGTTTGATAGTAATTGATTCCTTAAGAGTGGGATAACATACACACACACACACACACACACACACGCACACACAGAAAGCATATGATTGATCCCTTGCCAGCCAAGAAGTCTTAACTGATTGAATCTCCAACAATTTCTCCCTTAACAATCGCAAGATAGGCTGAAGAACCTGAAATATAATGACTATAGGGACAATTCAATAAGTGGGCATCTTCATTTAGGTGCCCCAAGGATGCATAGTGAGTTGTAATTTTATAAGGCTATCTGGGCGCCCAGATTCTGTTATAGAATGCTAAGAAAGTATCGGTGTAAGTGGGAGCCTTGCTCATACTACACCATTTACACATGCCCTAGTTGAATCAACCCAATGCAAAAGACATTTTGTGGTAATGGTACATGAGTTCACTAGAGAGAGAAGAGGCCTTGGCTATAAGTGAGAATAGAACAGTGGATGTTACACAGAGAGACTGAGTCTCAGCAGGGCAGGGTATTATTTTTTAACTAGGGGGATGTAGGGCAAAGTTCCAGCAACAATGATATCATGAATGCTGCTCATAATGTTGACGCTATCTGCAGGCACCCCCAATAATTTTGAAAAATTGGCTTGAGCACCCCTAATATTGAGAAAATTCCTTGTATGTGTCCAGGGAGGGGTTATTTCCATTGGACTTAGCACCCCCAATAATTTTGAAAAATTGGCTCAAGGTCACAAGGAGCTGCAGTGCGAATCAAACTTGGTTCCCCAGGTTCTCAACCCACTGCACTACCCACAAACAAGTCCCTTTCTTGTATTTTTAAAATAAAACGACAAATCCCCAAGGGAGACAAAAAATGTGTACAAAAATCAAATGTAGTCAGTCCCAAAATATAAAGATACTAGTAAAACAGGCCCACTTCTGACACAAATGAAACGGGCACTAGCAAGGTTGTCCTCGGAGTGTGTATGTTTTAGAGAGTGTGTATGAGACTGACTGTGTGAGAAAGAGAGAGTGAATGTGCAGTGTGTGTGTGTGTGACCGAGAGAGAATGAGACTGGGTGCGAGTGTGCCTGTGAGAGAGAGAGTGTATGTGTGTGTGAGAATGAGAGTGTATGCCATGGGCCCCCCTCCCTCCCTCCCTCCCGCCGAGTTCCAGGGTCGCCCCCCTCCCTCCCTCCCTCCGAGTTCCAGTCATCCCCTCCCTTCCTCCTTCTGAGTTCCAGAGTCATCCTCTCCTTCCCTCCTTCTGAGTTCCAGGGTCGTCCCCCCTCCTGCCTTCCGAGTTTCAGGGTCGTCCCCCCTCCCGCCTCCCGAGTTTCAGGGTCGTTCCCCCCTCCTTCCAAGTTCCAGTGTTATCCCTCCTCCCTCCCTCCGAGTTCCAGGGTCGCCCTCAGACGAAAGCAGCGTTAAAAGGCGTTCAGCCTCGGCCCTTCACTCTGTGATAGCTCTGGTCCCGCCCTCATTGCGGAAAGAAGTAATGAGGGCGGGATCAGAGCTAACAGAGAGAGAAGGGCCAAGTCTGCATGCCTGGTGGTGGAGAGCTGGGGGGGGGGCGTGGCGTTGAGGCGAGGGCGTCAGGGGCGGGGCCTCGTGCGTGACGTTCAGAAGATGGAGCCTTACATCAGAGTGCAAGAATGCCTCAGCCACGGAGTCAGCTTCAGAACGTTGGAGGTGCGTTTTATTAGATAGGATATCAAATGCCTAGTGATTGCACAACCCTGTATAAAACTTTATTTAAAAATGGAACCAGGGAGAATTCAGTATAGCACCAGAGTATTCAAGAACAGAAAGGAGCGAACTTATTTTGGTTTATACTCCGTCGCTATTTCACTAACTGTCCCAAATGTCCAATAGAAATCCCTGTTTCAAAATTCTTCATCTGGATCCGCTGTTTAAGCAGCAACGGCGTCCCTGATGAATATGACTCTGGTGCTTTATTTTTTAGTATATGGACACAATCCTATATAATAATTTGCACCTCCAACGTTCCATGCCTGGCTGCCTGGGTTCGTAACATCTCCTGACGTCAGCCAGCCTCCAGCGTTCCATTCCCCCGTCAGGGGGCGGAACAGTGAGAGGGAATGGAACGCTGGAGGCTGGCTGATGTCAGGAGATGTTACGAATGGAACGGAAGCCAGCGCCAGCCAGCCAGAGAACGTTCAGGTAAAAATCGAGGGGAGAAGAGAATTGCGGGACATCGAGGGGAGGGAGGGAGGAAGGGAAGGAGAGGGGTGGGCAGGGCAGAGGAGAATTGATGGACATGGATGGGATGGGAGGACAGTACGGGAGAGAAGCGCGGGACATGGGTGGGAGGGCAGGGAAGAGGAGAATCGCTGGACATGGAAGGAAGGGGATGGGAGGGGAGGGAAGAATTGCTGGACATGGAGAGGAGGGCAAGGGAGAGAGAAAAAAAAAACCTTAGACGACAGCCTTCCTAGGGCCCGTTTCATTATTGAGGAAACGGGCATGGTTCCACTAGTTTATATATATATTTGATTTTGTTTTTCAGTAAACAGATGGGGAATTGTTGTTTACATGGATTCCTATTGAATTTTTCACAATCTTGATTCAATATAATAAAATGTAAAATGTAAAATAAGCGTTTGATATATATACATACAACAAATTAAGGGATACGAAATATTGGGAGAATTAATGATGTACAGAGCTTTCAGGTCAGCCAATTTCGGCTAAACTTACTGAATTTAAGCTCGGCTGTGGTTACAGCCTATAATGAATTCTCCCTGGTTCCCTCTTTAAATAAAGTTATACAGGGATGTGCACATCACTAGGCATCCGATATATCTTTAAGTATTGGAATCGACTACATTTGATTTTTGTATTGTTTTTCTCAAATTTGACACAGGTATCCTTTTTTTTAAAAAACTTATCCTAAAAAGTAAACCCTTCCCCAACCCCATCTTCGAGAACAGAATACCTCGTCTCAGTTCAGGTAAAGCTATGAAAGTACAGACTGCGTGTGCACGTCGGACACAGTTTTATAAAAAATCTCTGTGCATAAAACACACTGCTTTATGAAACAGAAATGGCTCTTTAAATTGCACTCTCTATGATTAGAATTGAATTTCTGTTTTTATTGTTAGCCTCTTTGGATCTTCATCTCGGAAAAGGCAGAATATAAATCTTTATAAATAAATAAATAAATAAATGAGGCATTTGTATCAAACATTTTTCATGCTGTCAGGGAAGTTATAACAAATGTTGTTTTGCTCAGACCCATAAAAATATAAACTTCTAGGCCTACCAGGAAAACAAGAAAAGAAGAGACCTTTTCAAATGTACTGTTATTACACGGTGTTCTTTGTTTTGACTGTCTGACAGCAAATTCCGTGTTCCCTTTAATATTAAATCACAGAGCCATGACCACTCGCCTCTTGCAAAAGATGGGCGAAATTGTCAAGGGGTAACACATCATCAGTGATTTGTCAAGCTACATCAAAAACTAATATGTTTCAATCCTAATCCTTATGAACTGCCACGTTTAATTTTAAGCATACTCCATTTTTATTTGCGCTTATGTTTCCTTCTCTTCGCTCAGGTGTTTGTGTCACTCCGCATTTACTTGCAGTGCACAGTTTTAACACACATTGGGGTTTTTTTTTTCTGCATTCGATTGAATGTTGTTTTGTTCCTTTATGACATATGATTGTAAAGACCGTGCAATCATGGTCAATAAAGCCTACGTACACAAAAACGGCTTGCTCAGATGTAACAATCAATAGAAGAAAAACAAAGATACGGTATGTTATTTTTTTGTACAGTGCTCAGGTTATCACTCTGATTGTGTGATCTTTTCCATGTTTATTATGGCTTCTGAATATGTATTAATGGGGATTATTAAACCATAACTGTGGACTGCCAGTAAGCATATTTTACAGACCAAGGGCACGGTTTACTAAGCCAAGCTGTAGGCGTGCAAACTTTTTAGCGTGCGCTGAAAATTAGCATATGCTAACACTAGAGACACCCATAGGAATATAATGGGTGTCTCATTAGCGCGTGCTCATTTTTAGTTTGTGCTAAAAGGTTTGCGCACCTACAGCGCAACTTAGTAAACAGGGCTTCTATATTGAACATCCTGAAAATGAATGTGGGGACTGGAGATGTAGGGGGATAATTTCCAAAACTGCGCCTATAGGAAGCATATTTTGGGCCCTGTTTACTAAGGTGCACTATCGTATAAAAACGATAGCACGCCTCTAGCATGGCTTAGTAAACAAGGCCCTTTATTAGGGCAACAAAGGCAATTATGGGGCCCTTTTACTAATCCGAGTAAGCATCTAGGCATGCCCAAGGCGCGCCAAAATGGAGTTATCACACGGCTACCACGTGACCATTGCGGTAATTTCATTTTTGGCGCGTGTTCGCTACCCACCCCAAAAATATTTTTTATTTTCTGGTGCGCATCAGCTATGCGCGCTAAGTGGCATTTGGCACGTGTAGGTCATTACTGCCTGGTTACTGCATGAGACTTTACTGCTGGCGGTAAGGTCTCAGACCCAAAATGGGCACGCGGCAATTTTCATTTTGCCACACGCCCATTTTCAGCAAAAATTTTAAAAAGGGCTTTTTTACAGGTGTGCTGAAAAATGGATTGGTTCGCGCCCAAAACGCGCGCCTACACTACCGCAAGCCATTTTTCAGCGCACCTTAGTAAAAGGACTCCTATGTTTCTTTACAAAATAGGCTCTTAGAATACCCCTCCCACCGCTAATTCACAAATGCACTTGCACGAATTTGCATCTTCTCCAAAAGGTAGATCTGACGAAGAAGGGCAACCTTCGAAAGCTAATCAAGAAATGTATTAAGTTATGTCAAATAAAAAACGTATCATCTTATTTTGTTTTCCATGTTTTATTTTGTTTGATTTCTATTGATAACTGTTAAGGGGGAAATTAATCTAAAAATTGAGATTACTGCTATATGTAATAAAAGTGAGGTAAGTAAGCCATTGTGACATCACTGATGAGGTTGGCTCTTAGGCATTGGTGGAATGAGCCATTATGACATCACAATATCAGCTCTGGTTACCTGAGACTGCAACTCTTTACAGTAAGGGGGTCGTTATCAACATGGACTACCATTAAGAGATGTGTTATTTTACTGTTAGGGGGAGAGGTGTGGTAGCCGTGTTAGTCCACTCTTAAAGGTTATCAATAGATAATTGATGTCCTCATGCATACCCCCACCCTCCCACCCTGTCAGACTGTCAAAGTAATGCTTTGATGTTTCTCTTATATATACTATCTGCTAACACATTTGCTTATTTCCGATCTGACGAAGAAGGGCAACCTTCGAAAGCTAATCAAGAAATGTATTAAGTTATGTCAAATAAAAAACGTATCATCTTATTTTCTTTTCCATGTTTTATTTTGTTTGATTTCTATTGATAACTGTTAAGGGGGAAATTAATCTAAAAATTGAGATTACTGCTATATGTAATAAAAGTGAGGTAAGTAAGCCATTGTGACATCACTGATGAGGTTGGCTCTTAGGCATTGGTGGAATGAGCCATTATGACATCACAATATCAGCTCTGGTTACCTGAGACTGCAACTCTTTACAGTAAGGGGGTCGTTATCAACATGGACTACCATTAAGAGATGTGTTATTTTACTGTTAGGGGGAGAGGTGTGGTAGCCGTGTTAGTCCACTCTTAAAGGTTATCAATAGATAATTGATGTCCTCATGCATACCCCCACCCTCCCACTCTGTCAGACTGTCAAAGCAATGCTTTGATGTTTCTCTTATATATACTATCTGCTAACACATTTGCTTATTTCCGATCTGACGAAGAAGGGCAACCTTCGAAAGCTAATCAAGAAATGTATTAAGTTATGTCCAATAAAAAAGGTCTCATCTTATTTTCTTTTCCATGTTTTATTTTGTTTGATTTCTATTTATAACCTCCAAAAGGTATAAATGGGTGCATTATCTCATATGTGAATATGTATATTTTATAAAGTATGTGCATAAATGCAGCTCTGTCCCTCCCCCTTCGCTCAGCTATACCCCTTGAATGCCTATGTGTGGTACAAATATAAATACATGTCATGTAGCAATATATTAGGCTGCACAATTCTATGAGTTATTCTCTGCATGTGAAACATGTTTTGTATACAGAAAATGCTTTATAAAATTAACTTTTAAAGTGGCATTTCATCAAAATAAGGGGGGGAAGCTATAAATTGGGACTTGTTCTAACATAGCATGAGTTAATGATAAAATAACATGTCTTAATGTTAGTTCACGTTAACTCCGCTCCTAAATGTATTTTATCTCAATCATTGGCACTGGATAATTTAATTTAAATGTATTTGTATATACTATATAAGTACATAAGTATTGCCATACTGGGAAAGACCAAAGGACCATCCAGCCCAGCATCCTGTTTCCAACAGTGGCCAATTCAGGTCACAAATACCCGGCGAGATCCCCAAAATGTACAAAACATTTTATACTGCTTATCCCAGAAACAGTGGATTTTCCCCAAGTCCATTTAATAATGGTCTATGGACTTTTCCTTTAGGAAGCCGTCCAAATCTTTTTTAAACTCCGCTAAGCTAACCGCCTTTACCACATTCTCTGGCAACAAATTTAATGGTTTACAGAATTTAAAAAAATTGTAGTTAGAAAACTTGGAACTCTTTCACTGTGCTCATTGTCCTGCATCTCTCCCCAATCATTCCTCAAATGCAACCATAATAACCATGTTTTACACTTTCTACAAAAACATACAAAGGGACTCATTTTTAAAAGATAAAAAGGTCTAAAAAGTGACGTAAAACAGCATTTGCATGTTTTTCTTACCAATATGTCAAAATCTGTATTTTTAAAGCCCTTTTCCAGATATTTTTCTATGCAATTCATCTGCAGTGCATCCAAATCTCAAGAGGGCTTGTCATGGGTGGGATATGGGTGTTCCTAAGACCTGGATGTTTTTCAGTCATAATGGAATAAAACTAAAACATCCAGGACAAAAACATTTTGAGCTAGAACAGTATAAAAACTAAGCCACAAAAAAAGTTCACTATTGGGCTCATTTTCGAAAGAGAAGGACGTCCATTTTTCCACATAAATTGGAAGATGGACGTCCTTCTCCCAGAGACATCCAAATCAGTATAATCGAAATCCGATTTTTGACGTCTCCAACTACAGTCTGTCGCAAGGACGTCCAAAGTTCAAGGGGGCATGTCGGAGGGGTAGCAAAGGCGGGACTTGGGCGTGCCTATCACTTGGACGTCTTTGACCCATAATCGAAAAAAAATAAGTATTGTCCCTGACGAACACTTGGACGTTTTCACCTGGACGTGTTTTTATTACGAGTAAGGCACAAAAAGGTGCCCAAAATGACCAGATGACCACCGGAGAGAATCGGTTACTTCCCCAGTCGTCACTAACCCCCTCCCACCTCAAAAAACATCTTTAAAAATATGTCGTGCCAGCCTCAGATGTCATGCTCAGGTCCATGACAGCGCATGAAGGAGCAATTTTAGTGGGTACTGCAGTGCACTTCAGATAGGCGGACCCAGGCCCATACCTCCCCACCTGTTACATTTGTGGATGAAACAGCATGTGCTCTAAAACCCACCATAAACCCACTGTACCCATATATAGGTGCCCCCTTAACCCGTAAGGGCTATGGTAGTGGTGTATAGTTGTGGGTAGTGGGTTTTGGGGGCTCAGCACACAAGGTAAGGGAGCTATGTTCTTGGGAGCATTTTATGAAGTCCACTGCAGTGCCCCCTAGGATGCCCGGTTGGTGTCCTGGCATGTCAGGGGGACCAGTCCACTACAAATGCTGGCTCCTCCCACGTCCAAATGGCTTGCATTCGGATGTTTTTGACATGGACGTCTTTGGTTTTGAAAATCGCCAAAAGTCAGAAACGTCCATGTCTAGGGATGTCCAAATCTAGGGATGTCCAAATTTAAGGATTTGGACGTCCTTGACTGTATTTTCGAAACGAAAGATGGACATCCACCTTTTTTCGAATATATGGGTTTCCCTGCCCCTGGATTTCGCCATTTTGCAAGGACGTTCAAATCGCAACTTGGACATTTCTTTCAAAAATGCCCCTCTATATGACCATCTGACCACTGGAGAAATGTAGGGTCAATGACCCCCTCCCATCACCCCAAAAAATGTAAAAGAAAAGTACATATCAGCCTTTATGACAGCCTCAGATGTTATAGCCAGTCATATTTATTTATTTGTTACATTTCTATCCCACATTTTCCCACGTATTTGCAGGCTTAATGTGGCTTACATAGTGCCGTAAAGGTGTTCGCCAGTCCGGTAGAGAAACAAATACATGGTGATGTTGTGGTCGAATAAGATTCAAACACAATAGGGGTTGAGTAGAGGGGAGATAATGTCCATTACGAGCTTTGGTTTTGATGTGTCGCAGGGTGTAGGCATTTAAGTTGGGTCGGTAGGGTATGCCTTTTTGAACACATTGGTTTTTAGTGATTTCCTGAAGTTTAGATGGTCGTAAGCTGTTTTCACAGCTTTTGGAAGTGTGTTCCATAGTTGTGTGCTTATATAGGAGATGCTGAATGCATAAGTTACCTTGTATTTGAGTCCTTTGCAGTTTGGGTAGAGGAGATTTAGATATGTTCGTGATGATCCAGTTGCGTTTCTGGTTGGTAGATCTATGAGGTCTCTCATGTATCCTGGGGCTTTGCCGTAGATAATTTTGTGGACCAGGGTGCAGATTTTGAAGGTAATCTGCTCCTTGATTGGGAGCCAATGCAGTTTTTCTCGGAGGGGTTTGGCACTTTTGAATCGTGTTTTACCATATATAAGCCTGGCTGCTGTGTTTTGAGCGGTCTGGAGTTTCTTTGCGAGTTGTTCTTTAAATCCCGCATTGATTCCGTTGCAGTATTCTGCATGGCTTAGGTTGTATTAGGTTACGAAATATTTCTCTCGGGAAGAAAGGTTTTACGCATTTAAGTTTCCACATTGAGTGGAACATTTTCTTTGTTGTGGAGTTCACTTGGCTCTCAAGTGTGAGATTGCGGTCGATGGTAATGCCAAGTATTTTTAGGCTATCTGAGATGGGGAGGGTGTGGTCCAGGGTGTTTATGGTTGTGGTTTTGTACGTATTGTGTTGGGATGAGAGGATGAGGCAATGTGTTTTTTCAGTATTCAATTTCAGTTGAAATGAGTTTGCCCATGAGTCCATGGTGCTCAAACCAAGCTTGATTTCGTTGATGATTTCTGTTAGGTCATGTCTGAAGGGGATGTATATAGTGACATCGTCTGCGTAGATAAATGGGTTGAGACCTTGATTGGATAAGGACTTGGCCAGTGGGATCATCATTATGTTGAAGAGTATTGGTGAAAGTGGTGATCCTTGAGATACTCCGCTTTCCATGATGGTGATATGTTTGAATTTGATTTCACTTAGTATGTTCTGGTGGTTAGATAGCCCTTGATCCAACTGAGTACATTTCCACTGATCCTGAAGTAATCTAGGAGTCTTAGTAGTATATTGTGGCTTACCATGTCGAATGCACTCGACATGTCGAATTGGAGGAGAAGTATGCTTTTACCTGTAGCTATTTCCTGCTTGAATTTGGCCAGGAGAGTGACTAGTACAGTTTCGTTACTATGGAGGGGGCGAAATCCTGATTGTGATTCATGTAGTTATTAGAGCTGCAAAGAGGTTCCTGGAGTAGCCTAGTGGTCAGTGCAGTGCACTGTAGAGAAAGGGGACCAGGTCCATATCGCACTCTGTTACACTTGTGGTCAGGGGCGTATCTGTGTGGGACCACAGGGGCCTGGGCCCCCGCAGATTTCGCCCTGGACCCCCCCTACCGCTGTTAACCCTCCCCCGCCTACCGCCAACCCTTTCCCCACCTACCGCCGTCACCTACCCCGAGGTCCGCTCCTGCCGGCTTTTTAAACTATTACTTCAGCTGGCGGGGGACCCCAACCCCCGCCAGCCCAGCCGAGGTCTTCTTTAACTTCATCTTCATCCTCGTGCTGTTAAAGCTGCATGATGCATCCTTCCAGTTGGATGGAGTTTGACGTCGAAGCACGTTGTACGGACGTCAACGTGCTGCGATGTCAAACTCTGTCCAACTGGAAGGATGCATCATGCAGCTTTAACAGCACAAGGATGAAGATGAAGTTAAAGAAGACCTCGGCTGGGCTTCAGCTGAAGTAATAGTTTAAAAAACCGGCAGGAGCGGACCTCGGGGTAGGTGATGGCGGTAGGCGGGGAAAGGGTTGGCGGTAGGCGGGGGAGGGTTAACGGTGGTAGGGGGGAGGGTTGACGACGATGACGATGGCGGTAGGGGGGGGGTTATAATGTGCCCCCTCACTCTAGTCCTTGCCCCCCCTACCGCCGAATCTCAGATACGCCCCTGCTTGTGGTGGAAAGTGTTTGCCCTCCAAAACCCACCAAAAATCTACTGTACCCACGTATAAGTGACACCTGCAGCCATAAGCGCTATTGTAGTGGTGTACATTTGGGTACAGTAGGTTTTTGGCGGGTTTTAGAGGGCTCACTATACAATATAAGTGAGCAATGGTGAGAGCTTTTAGGTGAAGTCCACTGTAGTGTCCCTTTGGGATGTCTGTGTGGCCAGTCTACTAAGTATGCTCCTCCTACATCCCATTGGCTTTATTCTGTGCATTTTTTACTTTGATGGGTTTTTTTTTCCAAAAATGGACCAAAAAAGGTAAATGCACAGAGCACAAGAGCATCTAGCAAGTGGCCATTTTTGGAAAAAAAAAAAAAAAAGAGAGACATTTTGCTATTTTGGATTCTGGACGCTTTGAGCAGTGGAGGAGTGGCCTAGTGGTTAGGGTGGTGGACTTTGGTCCTGAGGAACTGAGTTCGATTCCTGGCACAGGCAGGTCCTTGTGACTCTGGGCAAGTCACTTAACCCTCCATTGCCCACCGCATTGAGCCTACCATGAGTGGGAAAGCGCGCGGTACAAATGTAACAAAAAAAAAAAACATTCCAAAGTCATACTTAGATGTCATATCAAAAATGCCTCTCCACGTGTACTTTTCCATATGGTTCCCGTAAATAATTTGGTGCCGAATTGAAAATTGCATCCCCAATTACATTTTTGTTATGTATGCCTCAGGTAATTTTTTTTTTTTTTTTAGATTTTTTTTATACTTAATACACCACTTTCTACAAATTAGCCTCAACTGAGATTCTTTCT